>NW_019416831.1:0-33044 GCF_000390285.2 Anoplophora glabripennis
ATAGACAATTTGCTTCTAATAGTGTGCTATATACTATTTGGACTATTTTCTGATCTCGTAAATTATAATTTCTTACCAGACGGTGGCATGGGTTGATGTGGCATCCTTCTTACAGTGGGAGGGCCATTTCCATATCTCGGTTGAACACCTTGCATCATTCCAGCGCTAGTTTTATAGTCAGGAGGTGGTGGTCTGACCATATGTTGCTGCATTGCGGCTTGTTGCTGTACCCGAAGCATTTGTTGATGAAGTAGTTTCTGCTGCTCAATAGTTTGGGCATTTATCAAACGTGGTCCCATATTTGCTTGGCCACCCATAGAGCCTGGTCCCATGGGGACAGTTGGTCCCATTGGATTTGGTACTCCTGTGGAAGAACATTGAGTAAATTTCTGTTTATCAGATCAGTGGATATGAAGACATTTTAGTTCACTTCAACTGAATGAAGTAATTGATACAATGATTACTTAATTTTTTTAATGAAATCAAACAAAAGGGAATTCTCTACGTGTGCCTAGAAATTTACTAAAAAACTGGAATTTTAATTTTCAACATCCGCCACTGATTCTAAATTCAGTGAAAAAAAAATTATAAGTATATAGGTAGTATACTATATAGATATAATAAGTTATAGGTATTATATTAAACATTTATATAGAATATTTTTAAACATGAACAAAAATTGCTAATCCATTAATTATTAATAAAGATTATAAAAAATAACTAGTGTCATTGGAAATCTATTGAGTAACATAAATGTGATTCACATGAACGTAATTATTGGTCTTATTATCTAACGATTGCCTTATTACCGCGGATAAAAACTTTATCATTACACATACAAGTACATAAAAATTTATAAATTGTAAACAACATGATATTCATTAATGTTTTGCATGGTATGTACTTAATAAATATAAATAATGTTTTTCTTAAATTATTAAAATTACTTCAGAAACAAAAGATAATACTTGTGTATTACAAATTCCTGAGAAGGAATTTATGTATGTATCCAGGGTGACCATATTAACTTTAAAGGAACAAATTTCAGGTAAATATGGACAAAAAAGTTAATATAATCTTGACCTGGAAATTTGTCTGAGATATAGGTCATCAAATATTTTCAGAAAAAAAAAATTTTTAGATGTTTCAAAAAATGTGTAATAAAGAGTTTCACAAAATTTAATATAATAATAATACTGAACATTTTACAAAACCACGATAGTAATCCTTTATTTCTTTTACCAGTGTCATAGATACAGGATGTTAGAAGTTTGACTGCCTTAATTTTAACAGACAATAGAATACATTAAAATAAACAAAAAAAACCTTATATGACATGGGTCCTAAACTCAACTGTTTCTGAGAGAAAAATTATCAAAATGTCCAACTTGATGTACAAAAGTTTGATTAATTAAGGAATATTGACAAAACTACGTACATAGAATACCATAAAATACAATGTTTATATCACTTTTTTGAATTTCTTTATGCTTAATTCTAAAAAATAATTAGTGTAATAAATTTAAAATTCTATAAAATTCATATAGATCAATGTAACAACGGCCTGGCGGTACTAAGCTGTCCAGCAATACTCAATTTAGTTGGTGTTGGTATCTGGAATTGGACCATGTCAGAGTGTTTTTTGCGTACCACTATTTCCTTTTCTTGAGATGTTTTCCAGCAAGTGCGCGAAAATTGGATTCGAAGCTGTCGAAAATAGTGGTGGACATTTTGTACTTGTGCGTTTAAAAATTACTTTTGCTTTTTGGTAAGTCCCTAAATTATTTTTAATACGCATGATTATTTGGTCGATGTGAATCTATGGGTACTTTAATTAGATATTTTTCAAATTCATAATTTGATTAAATGTTAAGTTCCTATTTTAAGAGATTCATAATTACTAAAATTCGACCTAAAATTTAAGCACAACACTATCTTCATACTACAAAATCCATACATTTTATTTTATTTATTTAAAAACTGAAAATTGTCTTTCATGTTTCACAATAATAGTTGTTTACATTTTTGTTATTCCGTAGGACAAGTTTGTAGCATTAGGTTAAGCGCTATTGTCACGTTTTGATGAAGCTCCCCGATATTAATACTCCCTGTTTTTAGAAAACAGTTAATCTTACGCCCCTGTAATATACAACTTTTTTGTTCATTTATGATTACTCTATCGCATGTTGAAGTTATGACAGTCATTCTCCTTACACCCTGTATATGGACAGGCCAACTCACTCATAAAGCGTAACTTCTACGCCTATGATGAGTTTATTTTATCCTATCTTTACATTTTGTTAATACAGATATACATACATGGGAGTAGCCAGGGGGGGCTAATACTTGTTGCATGCTACAAGTTTAAAAAATTTTATTATTACTGGCCATTCGTTCTATATAGTTTTAATTAATATAAAAATTTAAACAAAAATAAGTAGGTATATTATTTATGTTTCGATAATCGAGACGTTTAGTGTAAAACAGGCAGATTGAATTACTATAGGTCACTGTTTTCTTTTGGACTAAATTCCTTGGTTTAACCATATATTCTGCTCTGGCTCTCTTATTATTTACATTTTTAATCAAGTATGGGCATATTTCTGAAGAAGTTTTAGTAAATTTTTTCTTCCTTCGCTTACATTACATTGAATTTGAAAACTTACCACCAGCTCCTCCAGCTCTTCGAAGGGATTGCTGTGTAAAGTTGATGGTTTGGGTTTGTGACATTGAGTAAGAATCTCCATGGTTTGGTGTTAACCCTCCAACATGCATGCCTGGATGTTGCATACCTCCCAGATTACCTGGCATACCTCCAGGTCCACCAATGTTACTCCCAGGTCCTCCCATGGCGCCATTAGGTCCTCCTAAATTATTCTGACCCATACCGGAATTGGGTATTCCCATATTGTTTGCTCCCCCTAAACTACCAGAACCAGGCATACCTGCTGAGCCCGGAATTCCCCCAGGTATATTTGACCCCAAAGGACTTTGCTGGCTGCTAAGCTGAGAACCTGGCATGGTGTGACCTCCGGACACCATCGCGTTTCCTACCTGCGGACCTGCTTGGTGGTTCATTGTGTTTTGTCCATGTTGTGCATTCATATTATTTTGCATGGGCGAGTTTTGATGCTGAGAATTTGACAGGGGACTGTGCTGAGAATGCTGGTTATTGTTTTGTGAAGTTTGAGTCTGTGATGTGCCATTTTGAGAATTGTGTTGGCTGAAATGCATGCCTTGCTGGGCTGCAATAGAGACATTTCCTTTAAGGTCACCACTGAGATGCAAATGTTGACCAGCCGACACCTAGAAAAAAAAAACTTCCATGAATACGAACTACAGCCTAGTCAAAGAGAGTAATAAAACAGTAAATACCTATTCTACTTGAAATACATAAATAAAATGAATTAAGACGAATTAATACATTTCCGTATATCTACAACAAAAATTGAAGGTACTTGGTGTTTTATTTTTATTTAAAAAAATTATGTATTGCGTTTCGATATGAATGATGTACAAATATGAATAGAGCAATACAGGGTGATCCTTAAATATATTCCAATAATAAAGGAGATAACTATAGAGCCTTTATAAACGATTAGAAACCACGTGTACAGTAATTTTGTATGGAACAGTAGTTTTATTTCCTTCACATTGGTAAACTTCGGTAAAATTAAAAATTATTAAAATAATAAGATCAAGATTACATTAAAATATAACATTTTGTTCTACCGACTGTGATTAGTGTAATTTTTCCATTCAGCCAATCAGCGATCGCATTATCTCGAGCGTAGAAGTAACAGTTTGTCATTGTTCATTGTAAACAAATCATTAATATTGATAACGCCAAGACTTAGGGAATATTTGTACCAGCCCTGCAATATTGGTTGCCTAAGCTCGATGGTCACGTGGCTTGTAAACATTTATGAAATATCTGTATTTACGGTATTTTAAGGAGAGAGTCCCTATGGATATTCGACCCAAATGGCTTAGTTTTCGGAACATGTGCCGAATAAATTTTTTGATGAATGTTAAAATTTACTTTACAAGATGGACTAAGATATGCTGTTACTAGTTGCTAGAGCCTCAGAATTTCGACGCTACTATATTTGGTTGTTGATCATGTCAAAGAAAAAGGATCTCTTCAAATCTATTTGAAAATCGCGTTGTTTTCGTATTATTTTTTATTTTCTAGTTAAAATAAATCGAGTATAACTCCAAAACTGCGCGTTTCACAAAACGAATTTATAAGAATTTCTTCTAGTAACTACAAGTTTAAATACAAGGAAGGACAAAAATTCAAAAAATCGTTGGTATGAAAATTTAAAATGTTCTGGAAGAAAGCAAGGAAAAATATTCCGTTACTGAATTTTTAGGACCATTGTATTTAAAAGTAATTCATGTCATTTTTTTGTGAAACGAACAGTTTCAGAATTATTTTCGATTTGTTTATTTTGTTTGTTTATTTTTGGCTAAAAGAATTCATCGAAAATTACTCATTTTTTCGGATATAATGGAAGATTTTTTGATTTTGAAATGCAATTAAGAACCAAATGGACCTATCGAATTTTCAAAACAAGGAGTGCTATTAAAATTCTGACGTTCTTAGCGCTGGCATCTCCCAGTACCCCCGCAATAAACTTGTTCTTATTATCAATCGTAAAAATAACGTAATATTAGTTCATTTACTGTCCCACTACCTCCCCTCTTAAAAAATAAAACACAAAAAGTTACTTGCTTATTTAATTTTTGGTAAGTCACGTTTTAGAAAAAAATTAACTCCAATAAACCGCTTTTGCGGGTGAAGTCGTATGTAGCATGTGTAGTATAAGTGAGTGAAGAGATTTAATTTACCATATGACAACTAAGATCAGAAGAGATAGAAATAGTAACTACAAGTTAGATATTCACCAATATACAGTCGCGAAAAAAAATAAATGCATTTGAGGATTGTCAAAACAAATCTGACCGAAAAACCCTCGAGCATTGATAAGTCCATCATCATTTTAATCTTCTCAACCACGGTGTTTTTAGACAATAACCAAGCAACGTGCTTTCAAAAACTGTGTCCTGTACATTATTCCTATGTATCTTGACCCATAAGGTCACAATGTCACAAATCCTTCCTAACCTTAAAAATCCACAAAATTAATAAATTGGCTTCTATGCTCCAGATATGATTTAAATTAGCCCACTAGAAATTGTGGGCTAATCGATGTATTCCCGTGTGTTTTGACCCGCTGAATCCGAATCTGACGTCAGAATTGACTCCAGCAATTCACCAGAATTTTCTAAACTGAAAAATAGTTTAATATCGCTAATATTCTCGAATTTTAGAATGATAAGGCTACAAATAATGGAAAAATATATTATTTCCATGAATTCAGTGCTACACTCAATTCTGGTGATTTGCCGAGACAATTCTGACATCGGATTCGAATTCAGCGGCTCGAAATACGTGGGAATAATGTATTCTGGTCATTTGCACAATACTTTTTTTGTGTGGAGCTGTGCTATAAATTGATCTGCTAAACTTATTTCAATTATGGAACGTCATTCGTAGTTTTGAAAATGAAAACTGATTGATTTGCAAATTACTAATTAACTGAAGTGATACGATGTGTATTCTTTGCCTGCTTTTTTCATTATGCGATTTTCCAGTAGGCACGGACAGTTTCATAAGAATAACCCTCGACCAATGCTTTTGGCGCAAGACTAGTTAATTAAGTATGGCTACAAATAAATACCTCCCGACAACAACAGTTAATTTTAAAAAATAGTGTTCCATGAAGGTATACATAAATTATAAATGGAATATATGAAATGTTAGATTAATTAACAGAAAAAAATCACATTAAACGGTTCATTGCCGTGAGCCGTACATTGTGCAACAACTTGGGTATAAATTACGGAATGAACTCATCATGCAGGAAGTTGTCTTGTGTGTTAAGTATTCTCCCTCTCTTTCAGACTTCCTCACACAAAGACAACGTATAATGAACATAGAGCCAGAATGAGATAGCCTTAGAGTGCGTGGGCTGTATCGGGCAGGAAAGGCACATTGCGCGACTCGAGCGGGCTTACGGCTACAGACTGGTGACAAAAGCGTGCCTTTGCTTCACATGTTTCAATTTGGTTTGGAAAATGCCGCAGTGATATTGCTGCCAGATTGTATTAAAAAAGTTCTTCGCTATCTCAAGCTTTGAAAATTATTATTTCACAGCGATGAGTATAATTATTGGGATAGCTTTGATGTTCGCATAGCAAGAAAAACGAACTGCTTTTTTTATTATCATAAGCGTTAGGTTAGTATAGTTCTTCCGAAGTCAGTTGAACATATAAAAAACCACTAGCAATAAAATTTAATGACTTTCATAGGTGCTCCTAAAAAAGTTATAATAATTTGTATATAATGTGTCTATTATATGTTCGTTTGGCCAAGAACATATTTCAATTATTTATTACCTCAAACAACTTTATTATATTGATCATAAATTTCGTTTTGTTCCGTTTCAAAATGCCATGTTGTAATAATATTATTTCTCCCTTTGTCAATTGTAATATCAATGATTAATAGACGGTGCCTATAATAAATTAAAATTACCTGAATCACACCAAATTCCGCATTGCTGCACTGCACTGCTGGGCAATTTCTCAACCACTTGTCAACAGCTGAGATTTATTGCCCAGTGGCCCAATGCAGATATGTTTGTATTTCGTTTGCCCGCGCGCATTCTTCTGAACGTATACATTTCTACCACCTCCACGCATACCCATAGTATGCCTAAATAAATATGGGAACAAGTTTTTTTTTTAAAGTGGTGTAGCTTAAAACTATCAAACTTGATTGTCACAACTTTAAGTTTCGTACGTGCGCATTTTGAATTAATGGGGCAGAGGAAAGACCTGTGTATATATTGAATTACAGAACGGGCAGTATTTTCGCTGATACATCACTTTTCTATATAAAAAAGTTAAATATAGGAGATAAAACAAAATCTAGGGTGGTACTTAGAACGTCATATCTGCTTCACAAAGTTCTGGTACAAAAGTGTGTCTACCATGAAGTACAAATAAGGATGCTCTCTTTATATGATCGATTAATTTATATCCATGGTAAGAAAAGATAAAAGACAGGTAAAGACACAATTTAGCATCCTCGATACAACGGCGTGATGCCTCACGACATCACGAAAGGCGAATAAAGTGTGAATAGCGGAGAACTTGAAAATAACATATTAATATAGCGTGGCAACCTAGTAAGTGTGTCGTTGCAACATTGTCGCGATGTCGATGGCTTTGCGTGAAATAGATACATTTGTGGTTTAATACTGCATAAATTAGTTAAGGTGCACAGAGCCTTCATAAATGATTACAAGCCACGAAATTTAGTTTGAAACAGTAATTTTGTTTACTTCGCGTTGGCAATTAAATTTTGGTAAAATTAAAAATGATCAAAACACCGAGGTTACGTTAGAATACAAAATTTTGTTCCACCGGCCGGTGATTGATATAATTTTTCACAATTTTTTATTCATTCAATCGGAGATCGCATATCTCGAGTGTAGACGTAACGGTTTGTCATTGTTCATGATAAACGAATCATTAATATTGATGATGTTAAGGGTTAAGGATTTTTTATTGGCAGTACGAACGTGCAATGTTGGTTGTCTAAACTTGGTCATATGTAGAGAACAAAGAATAGGGAAGGATTTCATTATCTGCGTTTTGTGTATGCATAAACAGAAGCGAGAACATACTTGGTCTTTTTTATAACATGAAGAAATAGACTGATAAGTAATAACTAATTTCGTCAATGATCCTTAATAAGTACAAAAAAAAAAGATTTTTCATAGTCATGTCACTGGTGGAATTTCGTTTTGATTACTTTTGCTGTGTTTGAGTTTTTCTTTTTTGAAATTTTTATGGGTTTGGATGAACAATTTTCAGACTGGTTTACCACAGCGTCGGTTTGCACTTCTTAACGTTTCTANCAAAAAAAAAAGATTTTTCATAGTCATGTCACTGGTGGAATTTCGTTTTGATTACTTTTGCTGTGTTTGAGTTTTTCTTTTTTGAAATTTTTATGGGTTTGGATGAACAATTTTCAGACTGGTTTACCACAGCGTCGGTTTGCACTTCTTAACGTTTCTAGAGACATATCGTTCTCTTTTTCAGAAGATACTAAAACTGTGTCTGGAGAAGAGTGCCATATATCTCTCGACTCATCAAGATCGTCCAAGCCAACGACATGGCAACCAACCCAGAAATTGATCAACCATTGACAACTGCCGCGTAAATCTGTAAACCAAGCTTGAATGAACTTATCTAGTTTTGTACTCATTATATGACTTTATGAGGGGTTTTGGTTGTAAAACTTGAGAAACTTCTTAAACAAACCATAAATACGGGTGTTATATGATTTATTAATAAACAAAATTAAAACAATTTGTAAACGAATCCAGTGTTGAAAATTTTGAACATAATTTGAACAATTTCTATATCTCTCGAAACGCCAAGAAGACTAAATCGACGACGTGTCAAACAACTCGACATTTTTGTTCAACCAAGTTGATTTTGAACATTTATAGGCGGATCTGAACAACTTATATTAAGAGATTACTTTTATTTTTGTTTAGTCTCAACTATACTTTTGGTACAAAATAAATATGAACTTAACTTTTTTGCTTGGATCTACAGGTAAACTAAAATCATTTGAACGTTAACGGTAATATAGACAGTGAAAAGTAGTAGAGTAAAGAATGGAACAAAGAACATTCTTTGAACTCTCTTATAAAGGGACAAATTTTATGATTCACGCGTAATTCTGATTTGACTCCATGAAGTTCTTCCTATGAATATGAAGTCAACAAAGAAGGATCTGATAAGTTACATGACCTGCAGAAAAAGTTGAAGGCAGCTAAAACTGAATGAGATAGTAACATGTCCTGTCTCTAGAACAGAATTAAGATATCTTTCCAATAATTCAAAGGATTGTTTAGTAAATTTAACAGCGGAAGAGCATAACGCAATAATTCCATGAAAATTTTGAATTTATCCATTGGGGAGGGTCAGTATATAAGCCAAAAATATTGCGCAAACTATTAAAGCAAATATATGAAATGTATATTCCTACTGTTCCTATCAGAANTTGATTGTTTAGTAAATTTAACAGCGGAAGAGCATAACGCAATAATTCCATGAAAATTTTGAATTTATCCATTGGGGAGGGTCAGTATATAAGCCAAAAATATTGCGCAAACTATTAAAGCAAATATATGAAATGTATATTCCTACTGTTCCTATCAGAAAAAAAACAGGGGATTTAAAAAAATAAAAAATTCAAGAAACGCACATGCAGTTATGTTTTTATGTACTACTTTGATATCGCAATGTTTTCTATTTTTTTTTTTTTTCTAAATATAAAGGTAAAAAACAAAGTCGTATGTGAATATGTGAATGACCCTGTATGTACATATAGACGTAAATTTACATTTTTGCCTTGTAGTAATTCTAGTTGTAAAAGGCGGCATGGTACAGCTTAATCGAACTCATCCACGGGATGTGCAGATCAAGAAAGGAGTCCGCAATACAAAAAATACTTCTGTGCCAAATACTAGTAAATACTTCTGTACAAAAATGTTAATTAGGTCTAGTAGGTATAGTTATTTAATGAAGGTTTTATGTTATATATTTAAATGTATGAGCAAATTACCTCTGCGCATGGAAACTCAAGCAAAAGATGAATTTGGTGAAGCCTCAGTCCACAACATTCAGGTCTTGTGATCCATTGATGCTAGTGTGCTATAAACGAGGGCTCTGCTAAAGTGATTTTGATATTCTGAGGTAATAGAAGTGCTGCTCCTATGTATTTGTGTCTTTTCACGACGGCAAAGGATGTGTGCGTCTTCATGTAATAACCTACACCCCACTTAGGCACTAAGCCCAATTCTATTGATGTACTTGTTAAGATGTCTATGAACTGTTAAAAGTCCTAAGAGAATCATAATGTTGCTTCTGTTAATATACTAATTTTCTATTCTGGTTTCTAGTAAGCTAGATTTGCCCGACCATTCTTCCGCCGCTAATGGCATTTTGATGCAATAGATCTTTTCATATCATTGTGGTAGCAAGGTAACTTAGATCAGCTTCACAAGATGACGCCACCTAACAGAGAATTTCTAGGACCAGGAGATTATCCTGTTGGACAAAACTGTGTATAAAGCTGCTTCATTGTCTGTATATATTTAATGTGTTGGGTCATATATCTTTTTCTTCATAAGCAGTAACAGCCAATACTTCTGCCTACTTCCCCGAAGAATAAAACAGATTCACCTCTGGTTGCATTACGAATACCCGCTCCTGAGCCCTCGTCTGCCTTAGACCAGACGAAGCTTTGAAACCTAAGAAGTAGGGCTAGCCAGGCAGGTGTCTCTATCCTGTATCTCCATTTGGAAATTTCTTTAAAAAATGTAGACAACGACTATATTGTCACCAGTAGTCCCAACAATCTTAACCCCTTTTATTAGTTCTTTGATAAGCACTAATTATAATATTTCCCTAATCATACGTCCATTGTTTAAGTCAATATGAAATCCTTCTTCTCCTTCAATCACAAAGACATGAGAGTCTAATTTGTTTACCGTCAATAATATAAAAAATTACGACTTTTATATACATTCTTTATTTTTATATTGAAAATAATTTCTGTTATTGCGGTTTAAAAATCTGCTGTTAATAAACGTAAGCTTTAATAGCTTTTTTAACCACATTATTAATAAGGTTTTGTAAGTTATTTATTAACGCTAAAAATTAACGTAATAAATATCTACAAACTAAAATAGATTTATCCAATGGAGCATAAAAGCAATTTCCCGTCAAGTGGCTACTGGGTATATTCTGTTACGTACAATTAAAGGTTACCTATTAAATTTCTTGTGCTATTGTATTGATACCATTACTTGCACAGTTAATACTTAGTTGTAATCAACTTTCTATATTACAGACGGAATTGTATCTGTCGTTATTCTAACAATTATGTACGAAGTTTATAATTTCTCGTTGTCGAGTTGGAAACAAATGTCAAAGAATTTTCATTCTGTTACGGTTATTTTTTATATAATTTTACTCACCTACTCAGGTTGTACATATGTCGAAAAGTAAAAACTCTAGGTGATAATTTTAAAAGACATAATAGAATACTTTTCACATGAAACAAATCAAGTATTTGCTTGACAAGAAAAATGCAAAATAAATTATTCTAGTGAAGATATTTAGAATTATTAGCAGCATTTCTATGATATGGTATTTTGTAACATTTGAGGAATTGGAGTCGAATTAAACTCGAGTTTTACTAAAATCTGAGTTACTGCTAACTATCAATTGCGTGACTATTGACTCTATTTTGAGTATATAAAACCAATTTAGAGTTGACTTTTTCTCTAATATGATTTAAATTTAACTATTATTGAGTAATTTTGTACTCAGACTTGGTTTATATTATCTTTAAATTTTAATTTAAATATCATTGTATTAAAGTATACATAAACTACTAAGCTTGTGGTTTCTACACAGACCTGTTTTAGAGACAATATTTTAGGTCTCTATTAAAAGAATTGGTGAACTGATCGGACGAATAGATTGCCATAACTTATATTGTACGTTGCAAATACGTAATTATAGATAACAATTCCGTTCATTTAAACAAATATTAATCGAGACGTTATATATTGTCTTTAATTATTGTAATTAAGTCATTGCATTTAAATACAATTTTCACTAGAATAACTAGATAAACCGATACTTGTCCAACTCCAAAGCACACCATACGCCATACTGCCATCCACCACGCCACGGTCACGAGATAGGCTAATGGGACGATAGGAACAGACAAAGACAATGCATCTGGATATGAAAAAGGGTGGGATCACACAGTAATGAGAACATTTACTCTGCTTTAGGTGCAAGTGCACCAAATACGAGTTTACGTGAAGAATTTATTTAAGGAGTACCTATATTTGAGTGAAAGTACTCAGTTTTAGTTTAAATATCATCACAAATTAGTAAAATGATCAAAATGTCCAATACTGAGTCAGAATGTACTCAATAATTTCACTCAATGAATTCACTCCGAACTGCTTTTACTCACAACGATTTTTTTACAATGTACTAGTAGAATACTGAATGAGCGTACCGATATTTGTCTTTCAGACACATTTGATTATATTTTTAATGTAATATTGAGAATGGAAGAAAATCGCAAATATTTGAGAAAATTGAAACTGTAACTCCTACAACAAAAAATACAGGGTGCTCCATTTTAATTTAAAAGGTTTTGTCGGTTAAGTTTTCAAAAGGTAACGTAAAAATAGGATGCTTAGTAGACTTTTCTTCAGGTAATTTTGATAGTGGAAAGTAGTGCATCTTATGTTCATTGTGTCTTCTGAAAACGAAGTAAAAAGCTTCCAAAACAAAGACAGATATAAGGAATTTTCAAAACGAATATGTTAAAATTTAAAATTATAAAATGTCGATTATCTCGAAAACGGTTAGATTTAGGTACAGAGATGGTTTAATAATTTTGACTTATTTTTAACTTATCTATAAATTTTCAAAATTCAAATTGAAGTAGTCTGAAATATTCCAATGAATCATCACCGTAAGACAGCTTGTATATATCCTGTACATACATATTTCAATACAATACAGTTTTTGCATCATGCACTTGCATGACTGAAAAATTGCATTATGTAGATATTGTTTGTATTTACGCACAGACAAAAGTTTTACGTCAAACAAGAAAATAACCGTTTACATAAAATATCTAATAATAAATAAGTAATGACATATTTAAGAATTCATTGCTTATTTAATATTTTTATTGAACAAAAAAAAATAATGTATTTCATTTAGAAACTTCTCTAAATGATAGGCAGTATATGTTCCTTATCTTGAGATATGCAGACATTAGTCCACTTCTAATCTCAAATATAACATTAAACATTCCCAATGGTTTGGAAAGAGCAACGAAATGGTTTTCCATCTACATAATGTTTATGACTTATTTTACTTATGAAGATGTATCCTCAACATGCGGTTTTACGATAAATTTTCAGTGCTAAGACCTATGCTACACGTGGAATTATATTATTACTCAGGTGTTGTTACAGCACGACAGATTACGGTGCACACAAAATATGCGGAAAGACTGTGCAACAATTACGTAGGTTGAGAATCAACCATTAAAATGAACAGTTAACAATACGCGAATAAACTGTTAAAAATAAAATATTATATACAGGGTGTCTTATTTTTACAGTTGAGTTGAACAGCGTAAAAAATATTAGAAATGAAAATTAAAGCAGTTTAATTTAGTCAAATAGTGCGATTATAAAACTAGAGAGGACACATATAGGGAAATACAACAGGTAGGTACTACTAAAATGTTAAAGAATTATAAACATAATTTTACGTTTTTACTTTTTTTTATTCAGACACTTCATTAATCGAATTGAGAATTTCTGCATGAAGTAAGTTTTTACTGGAATCTAAATAAAATTTGTATAGCGCATGTTATATTTTATCAAGTTTGACTTTATGTAAAATTTAAAGTAGTCTCTAGTTTAATATATGAATCAACATGAGATTTGACAACAATGCATGCTGTAATTTGTAAATTTCGAAAAAAATGTCGTAAATTTTGAAAAAAGGGGTGAAAATAGTTTTTACTATGGAATATGAGAAAACAAACTGCTTCGAAAAGTCAAAGGTAGTCTTGTACTAATTATGACACCGATTCAAAGTTACACCCTGTAATATTAAATGATACATGTAAAATATCTCTTAAAGAGCTTTTCAATGAAGCCGCACATTGCAAAAATTTAAACAAGAACGCCAATATCAATCAATTGAATAAAATGACTTGAGATAAAAGATTCTTGGATAAAATCAACCCCTGAAAATAATAACTTATCAAATTTTATTTTATTCTGATTCTCCAAAGCGGATTATGAATAAAATCTGCTCCAGTTTTTCAAATAAACACTGATATATGAGAACTCAACAAAATAAGAACATGTTCCTATTAACATGGATCCGAAAAGGCTTATTAACAAATGTACAGGGCGATAAATGTGTACTGCTAAAAATGTAATTTTTTAAAATGGCTTATCAGATATAATATAGTTTTTTCTTCATATAATGCCTTCAAAAATGCATATACTTTTTAATAGCGCAAGTTTCAACTTATATGAAATGATTTCTAAACTTTGAGTTAACTATGACTGAAGAAACGTCATTTATAATTACAATATAAATCGTGTACATAAATATTCCCCACAATTATGAATCATTTTTTTAACTTAGATAACTACAATTATTGACTATATATAGTCAAGGCTAGAACTCCCATTCCAATCAATCATTTGTTGCTAATCCACTTCTGACTGACAATGAGATGCATCTAAGCAGTAAATTGCAGATCGTATTACAGTTTTACTATATAACGGTTCCGAATCTTATTTGAATGAGGAAGTTCCGCGTACTTTTCCCACGAGCAGCAAGTGAGCTTATTTCGGAATCACATGTAAATCACGTACAACGTTTAGCGCCCGCGTTGAACAGAGAGAGGTAATGTTACTCGTACCCGATGAACAGAAAATCCACTGTAAATAATCATAAGCGTACATAGTGCGCGAGGAAAGAGGTCGAATACCTACCGAGTTTTTTCGTTATCTACAAAAATCATCAATGCGATTGAGGTCATCATCAATCTGTTTCTGCCGATCGAGCGTTTTACTAGTCCCGTTGAAGGTTAGAATTTAAAACGGTACGTGCAGTTTCAAGACTTAAAGACCCAAAAGTTAAAAAATCTAATTTTTTAATACAGGGTGCGTTCCAAAGTAAACAGGACTTTTTAAAAATAAGAACAAAAAGTTTTTTTTGGGTAAATCCGATTTATTTTATTCAAAATAGTCTCCGTCCGATTCAATACAACGATTTGCATGGTCTAAAAGCATGTCCAAGAGAATTTTAGATCGTCGGTGGGTATGTCCTTCAGGATGTCAGTACAGGCCTTTGTATAGCTTCTACGTCCACAAAACGCTTTCCTTTCATCGGCAAATGTATTTCTCTGAAAAGGTAAAAAGTCGCACGGTGCCAAATCAGGCGAATACGGGGAGTGGTCACAGTTAAAATGCGATTTTTAGTAAAAAAAAATATGTCACAAGTGTTGATCGATGGCGCATTATCATGCAACAAACGGCAAGTTCTGCGCGATATTCTAGCTGAATACGATGCCCCAAACGCTTCAAAACGCACACGACAGGACGAACTCTTTGTGGACAATGCCTTTGGAATCGTAAAGATAAATCAACACTGTCTTTATTTTTGACTTCTCCAAACGAGATTATTTGGGTTTTGGCCCGTTTGGCGCCTTCCACTCGGTACTTCGGCGCTTGGTTTCTGCGTCATATTGAAAACACGTTACTTCACCAGCCACAATGATTTAAAAAGGAAGTTATTATCATTTTTGTCATTCTTAACGTTCTTCCAATGTTGAATTATGAGCATTTTTTGGTCGTCAGTCAACTTGTGCAGAACAACTTGTGCGGAACAAACACACTCTTCGGTAGCCCAGATATTCCCAAAATGCGATAAATTGATGTTTTTGCGAAACTCAATGCCAATTCCATGAATTTCAATGCAGATTTTGGCCGATCTTTGATGAATTCACACACAGTTTTGATAGAATGTGCGGTGATCACGGATTTTGGTTGGACAACATGTCGCTCATCATTTATATCCTCACGACTGTTTTTAAACCACGTATACTATTCATGAACTCGTGGAGATAGACAATCATCACCATAAACTTGGTTCATCAATTGAAACGTTTCGGTAAAAGTTTTACCGAGTTTAAAACTTAATATTAGCTTTCTGTTCGATGCTCATTTTTGTACTGATAATAGAAGACCTCACTTGAAATATCTACCTATTTTTGAAAAGTCTTGTTTACTTTGGATTGCACCTTGTATGTTTATGATTCGTTTTATTTTGAATTCCAATTTACATAGAAAGTTTTAGAAAACATTATAAATTTTCTGAATATATTGTGTTGGAATCTCCAAGGAAATTATGATCCTTTTGTAAGACGATGTTTTTCAAATTTTTTTTAAAGAATTACACGGTTGGGAGGGGGTTAAATTTTAAATGAGAATCTTTCAAGTGCTGAATACATGAAAAATATATCTTGATATATATAATAAGGTGGGTTCTAATAATGGAATTCTGTGCAGGGTGTAACAAAAATAAACTAACACATTTCATGGTAGTAGAACTCGAAATAATGGGAGTAAGTCATATAATTCTGTTTCTAAAGTACAACTTTGCGAAGTTAGAGGGACAAATTCAGAAAAAATTAAAAAAATTTCGCTATATCAACACGCGTTTTCGAACAACATGAAATTTGCTATAGGTACTATTTATAGTTTATACCAGTCATGATTTGTAATCTGGAATAGGCACTCAAATTACGTAGTCCAGTGGCGGAGATTTAGAGTGTTATTTAAATTTTTTCATTAGAATTTCCACACTTTTGGCTTGGCAATCTGATTTTGTAGTAGTATGATGAAAAAATGGATGTAATGTTTATAAATATTTTTATTTTATTTTGTTCACATCGCATCATGGTATAAAAAATCGAATAATTAAAAAAATTGGAATAAGTAAGCAAAAATTTGAGATTTTATTATAAGTCAGACATAGAAATTATTTTATTTTTGGAACTTCAATGCCCTCTATTTCCCCAACGAAGCATTAAAAAAAAAATTACCTATATGGATTACCTCCATTATTTTTGTAAGTTCTGTAAACACCCAAAGTCACTGCTGATTTATTTGTGTTACTTCCTGTATACTTACGATGTTAAATAAACTTAAAAAATATATATAAAGTTAATGATAATAATAAATAATTATTATTATACTTTTCTCGGGATTCCTTAAAATATAAATATTAAATAAATTTTTTACTGGAAGATTCAGTACATTATTAAAATGTGTTATTTTCCTTATCTTTCGAAATTGTCTAGAAAAAAAGTGAAAAAGTTGAACTGACTAATTACAGGCCTATTACTATTATACAGGGTGGCCAAATGAAAACGAAACAGAGTTATTTTCAGGAACTGCGTCAAGATTGTAGAAAAACGCTCAGATTCGTCGATTTTAGATTAAAGGGGGACATTCTTTGCTGGTATTTTTGACTCCGCCACTTTCACATCCAAGCAAGGATAAGCATCACCCCAAAATATTTAAATGGCATTGGGGGTTGAGTAATATTTATTTTGAAAGCTCTTACAGTTATCTTTACAACAGACTTTAAATTTTACAATTCCGCCCAATACTTGGAAAAAAATTTACATTTTAAAATTTAAATTATGTTTAGTTTCTTACTTACTACTTAGATGATTAAATGTTCAAACTCATGACCGCCCGCTTCCATACAAGTATAAAGATTTTGTTCGAAACGTTCACGCACATTTCGAAGCATTTCCGGAGTGATTCGACGGCATTCGTCGACGATTCTTTGACGCAAATCTTCCAGAGACGCTGGCTGTCCTTTATAGATTTTACTTCTCCCAATCCAATTCCGTAGGAAACGTTGGTCCAAATACTGACGGACAATTAACGCATAATGCGGAGAAGCACCGTCCTGTTGAAAAATCAAATGATCTTCATCATACTCTGGAATATTTTCAATAATATCAGTCAAGACAGGGTCAATAGCGTCTTCCAGTAATTGCAAATACATTTGGCCAGTCAAATTACCAGGTAGAAAAAAAGGACCCACCAGCCGGTCACCGAAAATTCCAGCCCATACATTTAATTTTTCCGGTTGCTGTGTATGCACCTCGTGAAAAACTCTTGGGTTTGAATCGGACCAATAGCGGCAATTGTGACGATTTACCGTCCCGTTCAAGAAAAAACTGCATTCATCAGAAAAACAGATGTTAAAAAGGAACTGTGGATCGTTCCCTGCTCGCTCACTCATTATTTCGCAAAATTGCAAACGGCGGTCATAATCATCCTCATGAAGTTCCTGGACTAAATGTATTTTGTATGGATGGAATTTATTCTTCTTCAAAATGGTTTGTATGCTAGTTCGATTGATCCCAGACACAGATGCCAGCTGCCTCGTACTTAATGTAGGATCAAGATGAACTTGTCCCAAAACTGCAACTTCACTAGCTTCATTAACTATAGGTTTTTCAATTTCTCGTTTTTTATTGGCTACGTTCCCTGTCTCTTGAAATTTTTTTACTAACTCTAGAACATACTTCCTCCTGACATGTCGATCTTGATGTTGTTCATTAAATAGCTGAGCTGTTCTATTCGCACATTTATTGTTCATAAAGTAAAGCGAAATGATATCTACCCTTTCCGCAATGGAATAAACCATAGTGTTTAATTTTCAAAAACACAATTAAATAAACTACCAACCAACGCTTCCAAATAATACTAGAAAATAATTTGGAATCCACTAATTTTACGTTCATTGTGTGTGTATAGCATTCATTTCTGTTTTTTACAATTGTGTTTTTTTTTCGAAAGTGATAACAAATCGCCAAAAACCAATGTAACGCAAGAAATACTAAATTTATACCATTGGCGTACTTAACTCGAATGACTGACATTTTTACCGTTACTAATTGTTTGTACATAAGTTTCAACTTTAAAATCAAAATTCTTAATAAGTATTGGGCGGAATTATAAAATTTAAAGTCTGTTGTAAAGAGAATTGTAAGAGCTTTCAAAAGAAATATTACTCAACCCCCAATGCCATTTAAATATTTTGGGGTGATGCTTACTCTTGCTTGCGGGTGAAAGTGGCGGAGTCAAAAATACCAGCAAAGAATATCCCCTTTTAATCTAAAATCGACGGGTCTGAGCGTTTTTCTACAATCTTGACGCAGTTCCTGAAAATGGCTCTGTTTCGTTTTCATTTGGCCATCGTATATATTTTTTTCATAACCAAGTGGTAGATACAAATAGGCTTTTTTTTATATTGACAAAATAAGATTCAATTCGTAGTTAAACCCATTTAAATTTTAAATCGACCCCAACTTTCTCAAACTTGAACAAGCAATATTACATATTAAAATACAGAAGGCTAGATATGATCGTAACAAAAAATGTACGCCCATGATACCTATCGCTACTCTATTATCAAATAGAACAACGGTATATGATGCAAGCCGTAACGTAGGCGTGGTAACAGTAACTTGCGAATTATCTGCTACTTAATTATTGCTGCACTTGCTTCATACAGAGAGACCGAATAACAAAGAAACTTCTAACCTGACTAGGCGCAGGTAACGTATATTATAACGAAGTTACGAAGCAGGAAGGCGCTTAGAAATTCATCCAGGAATTAAATATTTGATTAATGTCATTAGTTACTGGATAATGAAATTTATAGTGAATGGAAAATGTCATGGATTACGACTTACAGGCACAGGTCTCTTAGGTATGTTGAAGGGAAATTATACTGTGGTGGTTTCAAAAAATATTTCCTGTTGCAAACCGGTTAAATAATAAGTTTGTTTCGTTTCCGTAAAGGAAGCTTTGGAATGTGGGTGATTCACAACTTATCAAAGATAAAAATATAGGTTGTACAATGGATACAAACAGGTACAATAGTGTAAAAATGAAATCAAAAGGAACCTTAACTTTTTATAAATTACTTATGTACACACACTGGAATTCGGTCTACTGTTGGACCTGACCTAACGCAATGCACGGTCAGACAATAGCATGTACAAAAAGTTTACTCACAAAAATCGAAAAGTATTTTATCTATTTTATTTTAACGATTTCAGTTATTGCTTTTATTATTTACTTATTTACCTCTCACATTGACCTAGTTTAGCTAAATATATCTAGGAAAGTTAAAACATATTAAACAGTTATAAAATTCTAAACAAGCTACGGCTCTTTTTTCTTATTCAGCCATTTCAGCAGCCAATTGGTGTTAGACATATTAAATTAATCCAAAGAAAAAGAACAACAATTAAATAGTAAACAGTTTAAATTTAAGCAGAATCCGATTCTGTTCCGAACACTTACGAAAAATAATGGAAGATAGCCTTCGCTGTTCTGTTAAAATTCCGTATTGACCGCTCCTGAACAGCCGCTACTGCCAGTTGATGTCACACATGGTATGATATGACGGGATGGTAAACGGATAAAAAACACATATTAATTCGGCGAAGCGGATGTGGTCGAATACGTCATCACCGCCTCATTCTGTTGCATTTATATTTTTTGTGAAACGTCTTTGTGTGGTGTAAGCATATGACTTATAAAGTTAATTATTTCAGTAATTAGTGACAGTACAGTGTATTTTTGTGTTTTCGTTTTCAACATGCATACGAATGAAGGAAGTATTGATATGGTTAGAGCGTCAGGAGAAAATTATGCTGTTGCAAGAAGACGGTATCTGAAGTATTCTTCCGACATGGGAAATATTTATAAAATTGATCTGACATTTAACATATTCCGGAAGCTTTGAACACCAAGAGGCTAATATTAGACAGGAACGAACTCAGTGAGTGAGAAACGGAATCAGAAATTTTGAACGACGTGAAAGACGATCCAGGTACAAGTACTCGAAAATTAGCCACTAGATTTCGGGTAACTCATAATGCAAAAATCAGGGGAGTATTTTTACTCACCTGAATAATCTGTTGATTATTTACATTTAATTTATCATTATTTATTTATTACAGTTTATAATTTTTGT
This sequence comes from Anoplophora glabripennis, assembly GCF_000390285.2. Classification (NCBI taxonomy): domain Eukaryota; kingdom Metazoa; phylum Arthropoda; class Insecta; order Coleoptera; family Cerambycidae; genus Anoplophora; species Anoplophora glabripennis. The sequence continues at coordinate 20,800 of NW_019416831.1, forward strand.
TATATTACTTTTATGGTGCTGTATTATAGTTCATCTGATATACACTAATGCAAAAATTTAAAGGGTCAAAAGAATTTCCGAAATTTTTCTGTGATTTTTGACAGATCTTTCGGTCGAAATTTTTTAGGAGCTACCGTTATCACGCAATTCTAAGAAATAGCGCGACATGACTTGGAAATTTTTTTTCAGCTAAGCCGTTGCATGGACCAGCTTGTTTATTCAGCTTCAATTTCCATATTTTTTTTAATTTCGATACGACCATTTTTCATCGAAATATAGGACTTTTAATGGAAAAGGATCCTTTTCTCTTCAATCATTGATATCTCGGCGACAAATGGTTGTACAGAGAATTGAAGGGCAGTTTCGAAAACTGAAATAAATTTCCTATATGTTGGCGCAACTTTTCGTAATTTTTTTTCATCGAATTTTAAAAAACAAGAAAAAAGGTAATTTATGATTTTTTAGAAAATTGACGGATAAATTAGAAATATTCACGAAATGACTAATGTTAAGCAGTTTTATAGTTCGATATACCCAGAAGAACCCTGTGAAGTATCATCTCAAGCCGCAATTAACGTATATTCATACATACACAAAGTAATAAGAGTATTATGTAACATCTACTAAAAGTTTAAGTATACAAAATAACGTAATGAAAAGCTCTTACATTCTACAAACATCCTTTTTGAGTCGCTGTTTGGAATAATATAAAGAGCAACGAGTAGCTCGAGTTGGCTGTTTTGATGTTGCAATGGGATTTAATTTAAAACCGATTTTTTACGAGTTCGCCGCTGCCGAGTACATGATTCTGGTGTACAATGATATTTTCTCGTACAAAGCCAATAGCAAGTTTTAATTAGTCTTTTCAGTATCAGATACAGGCATTAACAAAAACAGTATTACAAGCACAGTAAGAGCTTTACGGTTTGTCTAATTTGGTACACAAAACTTAAAATTGTCTCGAAAGTCATCGCAAACGGAAAATTTCAGTCGTTTACAAGCATGGGGGGTTTAAAAATCACTAGACCCTATGTGCATGATTTATTTTTTTTAAAGTACAGCTGCGGAAAGAAATATATTCTACAGTGGGAAAACAATTCATTTCAAATTTGTAAAATCTGATATGCCTTGGAAAAACTCTTTATGCAACTATTTATACTACATGTGAAATCTCATTGACGCTAATAGATGAATTTATTTTAGTATATGTAGACANAATAATTTGAGTTAGGAAAAAGATATTAAGATGCGGTTTGCGCAGGCTTATTGGTTGGTCATTTGTCTATTTTCTAGTCTAAAAAAAGTCATATCATCGCATTTAAATTTTTTGAGAAAATCCAATATTTTGGTTATAATATCGAATAACGCCCTCTATCGGCGGCCGTGTAGGTCGCAACTGTCATGATTACGAGAAACCTAAAAGCCCAAGAAATGCTCTTTTCAATGATACCAAATTTATCCAAATCCATTAAGCCGTTTCGAAGTTACAGGCATTTATTTCAAACAACATTCAAATACCCCCCACCACTTTATTTCGAAAGATAGAGAAAAATTGTTTCTACAAAAAATGTTCGACTTTAAGTTAACATTAAAACGCAAATACTTTTTTGTTACATTCATTGGGGAAAATCGTGAGAAACGTAACTTTATGTAATTCAATATGGTGGAAACGCCCACTGGCGGCCATCTTGGAAACTTGAAAATAATTTCCAGCATTTTCCCTTGCCCACTTTACCTATTAAATTTTTTACCGTAGCTCTCTACGATCACTAGTTTCTGAGATACAGCCGCTTACCTCGCTTATTTGCCCACCCTGTACATGGGTTGCGATTAATACACTCCATTGTTTGAGGTCACAGTAGATTGTCCAGTGGCGTGGTACGAGAATTAATAAAAGAAGGTTTAAGAAATCACTATTCACAACAGAATTTGAGAAAACAAATTTATGATAGTGTTTCTAAACGTCAAAGGTAACCTCCGTATTAATATGACGCCTTTTCAAAATTACAGCCTGTATATTCACGAATATAGTGTATTAGCAAAAAATAGAGATTATATTCAGTGAATTATGATTACTGAATATCTGCGTAACTGCAAATACTGAATACTCTATTCGTGAATACTCATTATTCGTAAATACAAAAATTCATGAATATTTACAAATAGAAACTATTTTTAGCAGAAAAAAGAAATTTTTAGTATTAAAAATCTTTTCCCAATCACTTGAACGTCTTCAAGTCAATTTTTCATTACTATTCATTTATATCCACAGTCATGACATTGAATGAATATTTTTTAAGGTGCCCACAATATTCACATAAATCCATTTTTTTTCTTTCTTTTTGATATCTACCCTGGGATATGTAGATCCGTAATCGACAAGACCAATGCGTAAAGTTAGTTTCAGAATATCAATATCAGTAATTTGAGTGAGTTTTAGTAAAAATTAATACCAGCCCATTACACCGGTATCCAGCGATAAATTAGCCTATTCGGAAATCCGGTAAATCACCCTAATCCACCGTCAATAAAATACCCGAACAGGAGCGATATCTACAAATCACGGAATCAGTCACACTGAATAAGTATGTCCGAGAGGTGGCTTAGCCCAATTTCGGCCAGAATTTGTCATATGAATAAACGGCTGGAATATATCCACGTCTTCAAACCATATTGTCCTATTTATCACATCCAATTTTCATTTGGGCCTCGATTTTGGATTACGGGATAATTAAACAATGCCTAAATGGAATGTTATAAACAAAAAATATGAAACTGAAAATTATTTCTAGGCCAACATTTGAAGGAAATAAGCCAAACATTCAATATGGTTTTTGAAAATCAACAATTCTTTTAAATATTCCAAAAACAACTGGTATAAATAACGAACAGATTTCCATGTTATGAACACAATTGTCTCAATATTTTGAATTTTCCAAGTCCAAAAAATTCTGGGAGTGTTCTATAGCTGAAATTAAGACTTTGATTAAATAAACAGAGGGCCGTGTCATTTTCCAATATTCAAAAGCAATTAAATACATTTTCAGTTTTTTTTTCAATGGAGATATTTTTAACAAATTATATGTTTTTATAATTTGGTAGTTATAAAAAATTTACAGCCTTCACAAATAACCTTTGACGAAGCTATGGGTGCTACAATATAATGTCTTTTTCCACGACAGAAAAACTACTATCCTAATACCATCCTGTATAATATTACAATCATCAATAATTGCATTATCTTAATTTTTTCTTTCACATTTTTGGGTATTTTTCTAGTTTAACGATCAAATTTTCTTCACAAGGGTGTTTTGTATGATGTTAATATACTCATACTGTGAACGAGTTAAAACAAATAATAAATTATGGTAGGTACTACATTTATAATAAGTGTTGGAAATGATCATGATTTATTGAATCTCATACGAGTTCAATTATACCAGAGCAAAAATTCGTTGTCGTAGTTGCTCTACATTCACAATAAGAACAAACTAATGTTTTGAGGTGCTCCCAAACAGAAAATCTGGTGTATCCAAGTCTGGCGATCTAAACGGCTAGAGTTGATATTGTTGTTGAGTGCCCCTTCCAATCCACGTATAGTTCATCATTCAAAAATGCATGAGTATTCAAAGTAAAATATGGGGGAGCTCTATTCTGCACAAACCACATTCATTGTCTGAGTGCAATACAAACATCAAGCAGTTCAGTTTATCAAAACGCTTTCAAGAAAATGTTGGTACGAATCACCAGCAGGTACCTAATATTATACTTTATCAAAAAGGAAAGGAAATCAATTTTGTCGCAAAAATATAATATTAAGATATGATGAAGAGCATATGAAAACAAATTTTGTTTGTAATAAAATGGTATAATATCTGCCACTATTTATGAAGAGTGTAATTTTTTTATTTCATACCTACCAAGATAGTAAAACCAGCAAATATATCAAGTCTGTTAAAAACAAAAACCTTTTGACCTTATGTTTATTTAATCAAATTACCTTAATTTTGGCCATAGAATACATCCCCTGGACTTTCTGTACGTACTTAGGAAACACTCTGTATATTGCTTTCTTCTGTCAATACCTGAATTAAAATTAAAATAAATGCAATCTGACTAATGCTAGAAAGTTAATTTGCTGGTAATACCTGGAAAAGTACCTGAAAATGCTGAAAAATTGAGTAGATAATTACGATGAAAGTTTTCATCCATTATATTCTTTACGGATTAGGTTAAACCCAAAGTTTTTCTTTTTAAATCACCTGAAATGTTGAATATTTGATTGTGTAGGGCGCGTCAATAAAAATCGGACATAGTTTAATAGGATATTCCTGAAAACAAAGCGTCAAGTATTATGGTAAGACTTAGTTATGACAAATCAAGTATTACAAATACCATTTAGCAATAAAGCAATAATTCACATTACATATTTTTATCTCCCATAACTTTTGTCTTTAGAAATAAGAAAAACTACAGATTTTAAAAGATTTTCCTTTCTTTGTAAAAATAAGTTATATACATCTATTTTTCATTACTATCATTGATTAAATAATATCTTGCTAAATATGCTGCTTAATAACCAAACTATTTTGTATTTTTGCATTTTTTATATTATAGACTTGCACAAACAATGTTTAATCAATAGATGCATTATATGCTAGCCTTTTATAATTTGTTTGTGCTCTTGAGAATTTTTAAAATATTTTAATTCTAATTCTAATTAAACAGTTATTTGCAAGTTAGCGATTTACCTATTATATATAACTAGCAACCCGCCCCGGCTTCGCACGGGCAAATATAAAATAGCCTATGTTACTCCGAGGAGATGTAGCTTTCGGTAAAACTGGTTGAGTAGTTTTTGAGTTAAATCGTAACAAACAAAAAATCAATCATCTTTCATCTAATGCGACCCTAATATTAATTTTAAAATAATTCACGATATATCTATATACCTAAAGACAACAAACGAACTCAAAACTAAAAATGCAAAACCTTTAAATTTAAAACAATATAGGTAACTACCAACAATGTGAAAACAAAACGAATTAAATTAAAGTACCTATGTTCAGGACTATCAATTTTAATTAATAAGTAAGTAGTTAGGTATCTAACTACCTAAAGAAAACAAACACGAAACAAAAATGCGACTATGAAGTTTTAAATGATTCACAATAAGAAAAAAACAAACAAATTATTAAAACTCAATGAAATAAAAGTATGTTTGCAAGTATCTATGTATGTTCCGACTACCTAAAGACAACAAATACAAAACAAAAATGTGACCTTAAAATATCGAACGCAATTATAACTTTCCAACAACACCCAGAAAGAAAACACAGTCGTCAGTCGTCACCTCCATTCGCTCCAAGTCAGTTTATTAAAGGATCACGCGCGCGTTATCGTTCGGCTTATTAGCTAAACAGTAGGCAAGACGGTGCGGGGGGAGGGTCGGCGATCGCATCAAGCGAAGCGAGGCGCTTGAATTTTATTCTCGCGTCCGTAATTTTTTTGCGATTACTCCTAAGATATTCATTTAAATTATATGGTGTAAAAGAGTAAAATAATGTGCATGAAATGCTTAAAGCCTCTAACTTATTTAAAATGATAAGGATTAATACCGTATTTGTGTAAATAGCTTTTACATTACCGCTTTATAATTGCCAATTTTTTAAAGTATTAAAATGGATATAGGTATTATGTTATCTTTAACATATAGACATATACCATCGCGGACTTATCTGTAGGCCTATATAAGATACACAATTCCACCATACATTATTTTGTTATATCTCAAAGGGTTTAGGCAGCGTTTTCGTTGAAAGCTCCCAGACGGCTTATTTTTTTCCGACACCTCCAACAAATATCGTTAATGTATACAAAAACTTAACAAATTATATACTAAAACCTTCCTCGAGAACCACTCTATCCATTGGTGAAAACATAATGAAAATCGGTGCAGTAGTTTTTGAGTTTATCGCGAACAGACAGACAGACAGACAGACGCGGCGGAGGGCTTTGTTTTATAATATGTAGTGATAGTGATATATGTGGGCTATAATTTTCTTTTTTGCTTTTTTCTCTTTTAAATTGTATGTACCAATTTATCGCTAAATCACTAATAAGCATATAATGACTTTCTATTTTTTAAATTCACCCTAAACCACATATTTCCTGAATTTTTCAATTTAACCATAGCGATGGCTTTCAAAATATTTACAAAATTAAAATAATTGATAAATTAGACAGGAGCAACCTTTGATAAAGGGTTTGTCTAAATTACCGTGCTTTGACTTCAGATCAGGCATCTTCCTATAAGATTTAATCCGTTTTGAATCAAACATCTTTTAGATGTAAACATGTAGTGAAGTTCTTTATTCAATGTATTCTTCTTCATGATAATGATTATAATACAAATCCGCAGACTTGCTGCTTTTAAAACTGCAGAGAGAACCGTTTTTTTTTTGTTCCCAACCTTATCCTTGAAAAATAAAACATTTAGTGGATAAAATATGGTCAACGCTTCTGTTGGGTTATTTTACTCATAACACTTTTTTGCTACACTTTCGAAGTGATGCATTGCACGATTTAAGATATAGTGTAATTTTTCACTCGATATTATATCTTAACTCTATTCCGTTGACGGTATAAGCGAATCTGAGCAGCTTTCAACCGAGCTTTCAAGGTGACAGGTTCAATTTACAACTCACAAGCCAATTCGCTCTGTGTACAGAAATATGGCCTTTGCAAAATAGCTTTTTAGCCGAGGCTGAAATCATTACCTTTTGCGCAGTTTATTTTGTAAATGTTCTTTGTCAGAGAGCACAGATACACATAAGACTTAAGGTTATTAAAGTTTTTATGGATGTAGGTTATATTGGTTAAAGACCCATAATTTTCAAATTAGTTCGGAACGGAAAAATATATTATGGATTTTTAAAGACAAGAGGAATTCTGTTCACCTTTACCAGAACACTTTCAAGAGTTTATAGTGGTAATTTAATTTACATTTTTAAACAAGATTTGTTGTAGACATTTTTAAATCCTATGCAGTAGTTGAATCGCTTTATATAGACAAGGCGAAAACCTCGCATTCGTGGAAGAAATTTTCCGACTCGATTTTTTTGCATATTCAGATTCGTGAGATGTTCCTTAACAAGAATCAAGATGATGCCGGCCGGAAATTTGGTGCCCATTTGTTTAAACAAACTTTTTTAAACAAATTTTAAAAATTGTTTTTTTCAATTTTTAGGTTTTATGGCACATAATAAACAAAAAAGTTCCTATGCACTATGCCTCTAACATTGATAGTTTTAAAGTTATAAATAATTTAAGTTGCTAAAAATGCGAAAATGACAATTTTCAACGACCGATTTCCGGGTTAAAAATTGTTATTTTTTATGTTGCCAGGTACCTAAATTAAAGTTTAAACATCCCCCTACAAGATGCTGAAGAGTTTTTGGGATTGGAAAACTATCAATTTTAGAGGCATAGTGCATAGGAACTTTTTTGTTTATAATGTGCCAAAAAACCTAAAAAAAAAATTTTTTAATTTTACAATTTGTTTTAAAAAAGCTTGTTTAAACAAATGGGCACCAAATTTTCGGCCGGCATCATCTTGATTCTTGTTAAGGAACATCTCACGAATCTGAATATGCAAAAAAATCTAGTCGGAAAATTTCTCCCGGGAATGCGAGGTTTTCGCCTTGTCTAAAAGCATTTTTGTGGTTTCCAAATATGGGCCTTAATTTTTGATTGTGCCTAATTTGGAATTGATAAAATTTTAAAGTCGTCATAACTTTTATCGTAACAATATGCTTAAGAGTTATTATTATTTTAGTATTTTACATAACATGGGCATATAAAAAAATATGTTTCATGCCATGATTTTATTTTAACTCAATATATTCAAATCGAAAATAGATATTTAAGTTCTGTAAAAAGTGTTATGTGTGTTAATATAAATAATGGCATTACTCTTCATGTCAATGTTGGGAAATGAAATTGCCACGACCTTGAGGAGGGCGCCACAAACGTCTCGTCTGAAACAAGTAGGCACTTAATTTTGTTTGATGGCGCTAGAAATAATGTTTAAATTTTTTTTATAAAAAAGCATTATTTCTGAATAATCTAGGAATATATGTATTTAGCTAAATAAATCAATAATTATATTTTTAAATTTGGATACAACTCTATCCAGTAAACAGTGTCCCAAGTTCGATTTCAAAAACACAGTTTTTTAATTAAAAATTGTAATTTTTTTATTGATTGATAAAGTATAGAGTATAGGGTATCTATGTAATAGCGTATAGGTAAAGTAAATGGCCTCCACGGCTTTATTGACATACACTTAAGGAATTTTTTGTTGAAATTTTCCACTACTGTTTTGCATAAATGCGGCTGATTTTTGTTGATACAGCGCTCAATTTCCTCCTTCAAAGCATAGGTGGTCGTGTGCTTGTTGGCATATGCCTTAGACTTCAAAAATTACCAAAGAAAAAACCCAACGACGTTAAATTGCATGATCTGGACAGTCAATTCTGATCACCAGAACGGGAAATGACTCGAGAAGTAGTTGAATTAATTGTTTCTCGGGCTATATGGCACTTTGAAACCTGCTAAGTTAAAATTCATTAACAATTTATTTAAATAATTGCAAAAAAAACAGCGAAATTTGAATTTGCTATAAATAGAAGAAATCGTATCTAAAATGTAGTAAAAGTTGTATTTTGTTACCCTTAAAATAACCTGAAAATTTGGTGTTTACGAGACTTTTGCATTTATTTATTAGAAATTGCATTTTTTCAATTGCAAAAGCGCGGTTGTTAGAGTTATAATAAAGGGCCTTATGAGGGCTCAGTTGTTTCGTCTTGACTTATATTTTCAAGATATGTAATTGGCAATTGTAATTTCATAGGCTAACCTCCTCAAAACGGCGTATAAACAAATAGTGTAATTTGTTTATAAGGTTTTTCGTTAATAACTTTGCGAAGAATGAATATCTTTTAAAGCCGCTTTGATAATCGTAATCCTGGAAATTTTTCACGAATTTAAAAAAAAATTGTTCTAGGACCATTTTTAGCCGATATAGTAACGGTTAAAGATACCGAAAAAATGCGTTTTATAGTAATTTTTAACCCTTTAAGAAACATGCGCGAATACATTTTTACACCTGGAATGTGATGGGGGAAATAAGACAGAAACGTTCAAAAGTGGAAATCGAAACTTCAAATCTTATCTGCATTTTTTCGCATTTTCTCGAGAAATAATTAGTAACAATGATACCAATAATCAATTTTCTTAAAAAACAATATTTTTATGTTCAGGAAATGACATATTTTTTATGTACTTATAAAGTTTATTTTAATGAGAATCGAGTGTTTTAATTTACTTACCTGTTTTAAAATACAATATGTAAATTAATGTTAAAAAATAATACTATTATGCATATATTACTCGTACATCCAAAAACTTGATTGTTGGAGAGCGCTTTTTAATACAGCTAAAAAACTCCATTTTTGGTAATTTTTACATTCAAATTATTGTTTAAACAATGATCTTGTTTTAAACCTATACTTTTTGGGAAATATTATTTATTTTTGCCTAAACTATATTCTGTTTGGAAATTAAAGAGAGTAATAAAACCCCGAGATAAGAACCGGCCATGGGCGTGGTAATATTTCGTTTCAGGTGATTATCGGGTAACACTAATGCTAACAAAAACAAAACTTTTATTAAAGGAAACAAAAAATGAACAAGATACTGTAAATCCCCCAAAATCATCTACAGGGTGGTCAAAAGTCGTTATAGATGATTTCTTCAAAAATGTCATTCGCAGAAAAGTACACTCATTGTATTTTAAAAAAGAAATACCAACGCTAAACAAAATTTTAAGTGAACTTTCAGAGGACAACGATTTGCCAAAANATAATAAGCTTTTATTACTCTCTTTCATTTCTAAACAGACTATAACGATTAAACCAAGTTTCAATCTGAAACGAATTACCTTTTGATTTACATGTAAGCTATTACAAATTTCATTTACTGGGTTGCAGTCGCATTTTTGGAGAAGGACGCTCATATGATGCCTCCAATCCAAAATGCTCACCAAACAGTGACACGTGGATGCATTATTTATTTCTCAACAACCACTCGTGGATTTTCTGAACCCCAAATGCGACAATTTTGTCGATTAACAAAGCCATCGAGATGAACAAAATACTCATTGTTCATCCAGCGAACTCTCGTCGCACTGCGGTCAGTAGGCTTCAGCTCTTGACTCGATTCAACTTTGTAAGCATGAAAATGCAAATCTTTCATGAGAATACGAAATGACGCAAAATTCAAATTTTTTGGACTCCCGATAGATGCGTATGTAGAGACATAATATGTTGCAGAGAAAAACTTTGAAAATAATATATTTGCGATATGGATATGGTATAAANTACGATTTGCATACATAATAAGCTTTTATTACTCTCTTTCATTTCTAAACAGACTATAACGATTAAACCAAGTTTCAATCTGAAACGAATTACCTTCTGATTTACGTGTTGGTATTACAAATTTCATTTACTGGATTGTAGTCGCATTTTTGGACAAGGATGCTCATATGATGCCTCCAATTCAAAATGCTCACCAAACAGTGACACGTGGATGCATTATTTATTTCTTAACAACCGAACCACTTGTGGATTTTCTGAACCCCAAATGCGACAATTTTGTCGATTAACAAAGCCATCGAGATGAAAATGAGACTCATTGTTCATCCAGCGAACTCTCGTCGCTCTACGTAGTGGGTAGGCTTCAGCTCTTGACTCGATTCAACTTTGTAAGCATGAAAATGCAAATCTTTGATGAGAATACGAAATGGCGCAAAATTCAAATTTTTTGTGCATTTTTGGACTCCCGATAGATGCGTATGTAGAGACGTATGTTGCAGAGAAAAACTTTGAAAATAATATATTTGCGAAATGGATATGGTATAAAATGTGATGAGTTGCTGGAGTTTTTCATGATGGTATAAAAAAAGGATTTTTTTATCATAGGTACTTAATTGTACGAGTATTTAAATACTTATATGCGATTGTGTTTACACTATTAAAAAGAGACTACTAAATTATTTTTATATCATCAACGTCGGGTAAGTCATTCTTTTTAATAAGTAAGTGTAAATTGTTTTATATACATTTTAGAAAACATAAAATATACCTAGTTCTATACCAGTTATTCTTCTTCTTCTTCTATATTGTAGTCAAAATTAAAGTCGGAGTACCTAATTTGGAAAAAAATGAGTCCTTTTTAATTCAGTCTAAATTTTCTTTCCAACTAGTTTCGGCTATTATGCCATCTTCAGGGATGAACAGAAATAAGACGACAATCATTCGAAACGAATAGTTTCATAAAGTAGGTATTAATAAATAGCATAGCAATTTGTTCAAATATAAATATCAGTAAAATATAGAACCATTTGTTATTATTTCAAGACAGTTTCTACAGAGCTTAGAAATCTGTTTTGTTTTTTGAGATATCGGCTAGGGGAGTATAGAACTAGCAAGAATGTACATCTGATTGTTGACGTCGGTTTATATTAGCTTATTTATGTCGTAACGTTCGTAACTCTGTAATTAGTTTCCTTTTAAGGAGGTGTAATTTTAAACGAATAAATAATTAATTATTCTAAAACATATTATTATAGACTAGGCGGTATCTGTTTTGGTTTGGGTGAATCGTATATCCACGGAGATTTTGGGTTTTTAGCTTTCAAATATCACCAGAAATAAAAAATTTTCTATGCGCCTAAAAAACACGTGGGCTTAACTTTTGGCGGCACAATATGTTTACAAAATTCGAAAAATGTCATATTTTTCTTCCTATTTAATTATGTATCTTTTCAAGAGTTGATTTTAGGCGAAAATGGAAGAGGAAAAAAATGTTTGCAATTAAATTTCTTACAAAACATGACTAGTTACAAATCGAATGAGTCATGATTATTATGGTAAAATCGAAAAAATCGCAAAAATGGGGTTTAAAACAATACTTTTTAGAGATTTTTTTTGGGGGTATTTAAATTGGTTATAGGACCTTTATACTTGGCTCAAGAAAGCTTCATGTTATGTAGATTCATCACACCAAATTTCATCAAAATCGGTTCGATAGATTTTGCATAATAATTTTGCAATCCAGATTTAAAAAAAAATGCAAATTTTCATTTTGCACAGCAAAAACCGAGGCCCTTAGATACTTGA
>NW_019416831.1:35641-113049 GCF_000390285.2 Anoplophora glabripennis
TTTTTTTCCTCTTCCATTTTCGCCTAAAATCAACTCTTGAAAAGATACATAATTAAATAGGAAGAAAAATATGACATTTTTCGAATTTTTTTAACATATTGTGCCGCCAAAAGTTAAGCCCACGTTTTTTTTTTTGTATGCGCATAGAAAAATTTTCATTTCTAGTGATATTTGAAAGCCAAAAATCTCCGTGGATATACGATTCACCCAAATATGGCTTTTTGAAACAGATATCGTCTGGACTATCATAGCAGCTGTTTATTTTTACAAGGTTTTGTAAAAATGTTAATAATCCCTATGTTAGATAATCTGGAGAAGATAACCTATTTTCTTGAGATAACAAATGGGGACGATTAACATTAGTCGAACCTTCTAAGGATTCTCAGATATGCATACTATGTATTTTAGCTGATATTATACCGCATTTTTTTTAAGGAAGCCATATCACGTATCTTTCTTCGATTACGTATCTATATTCTCTAAGTTAAATAATTAAGGCTTTAATAAATCAAATGTGTTTGTCTACACGCATACCCAAAATTGATAAATAAAAATAGAAAATTATCACATTTGCCATGATAATATCAGCGAGAGTTTAACGTAAGACAAACTTTAACAGGATATAGAACACATGTTTTTAAAAAGAAAAGTTCCTATAAACATATGTCGTAGAAGGCTTCGTTTCCGAGATACAGGGTGTTGAATATAATTTTTTTTCTCGAATTTTCATTATAACTTATAAACGAATGCTTAGATTTTTTTCATGTTTGGGGGATAATGCCTATTAATTAAGGGGCATAAAACAAGCGATAAGAATGTTCAAAAACTTGCACAGTGGCGGAGTGGAGGGGGTGCTCAACCCCTTTCTTAAACAGAACTTCTACGCCAATGACTATTTTTTAAAAAAACTGTTATTTTCATTATCTACATACAGTTTAACAAAAATAATGTCCCTTCTTCTGTTTCGAAATTCCTGTGCGTTTCCGAGTTATTTTGATTTTTAGTGTTTGTTGTGGTACTAAATTAAGTAATTTATTTATTATCAATTATCGGCTAAATATTTAATTCTTTCAACGAAACCTACCTAAATATGGTTTGTTAAGGATTCTAAAAAGCCGAAATCTCTTATTCTTTATCTCTTTCCAATGTAGTCAAAATAAATATTTGTTATATCAAGCCATACTCAAATACAAGACTTTTATAAGTTGAAATCTGTTTAGTACACTAATTTTAACAATCCTTATTTATTATGTGCTGCGTAAATACTAATGTACTGCAACTAAATTAAAAAAAAAAAACATTGAATGAACATTGATGTTAATGTTTATGGAGAAATGTTTTGAATTTATAACAATATTTAATTAACAACTTCTTAAAACTTTTTGGCAACTGCACAATACTGTATTGTATGTACCTATGTAATGTAACAGATTTCAACTTATAAAAGTCTTGTATTTGAGTATAGCTTGATATAACAAATATTTATTTTGACTACATTGGAAAGAGATAAAGAATAAGAGATTTCGGCTTTTTAGAAACCTTAACAAACCATAGGTAGGTTTCGTTGAAAGAATTAAATATTTAGCCGATAATTGATAATAAATAAATTACTTAATTTAGTACCACATCAAACACTAAAAATAAAATAACTCGGAAACGCACAGGAATTTCGAAACTGTATATAGATAATGAAAATAACAGTTTTTTTTTAAATGGTCATTGGCATAGAAGTTCTGTTTAAGAAAGGGATTGAGTACCCCCTCCACTCCACCACTGTGCAAGTTTTTGAACATTCTTATCGCTTGTTTTATGCCCCTTAATTAATTGGCATTATCCCCCAAACATGAAAAAAATCTAAGCATTCGTTTACAAGTTAAAATGAAAATTCGAGAAAAAAAAATGATATTCAACACCCTGTATCTCGGAAACGAAGCCTTCTACGACATATGTTTATAGGAACTTTTCTTTTTAAAAACATGTGTTCTATCTCCTGTTAAAGTTTGTCTACAAAAAACTGACTCACCCTGTATACATATATTTTATTAATACATGCCTACTTTAAAAATTATGAAAATTTTATTAAATGTAGTTAACTGATACTTAGACAACCTGATTCATTTTAATTTTTTGATTTATCTACCAAAAGTGATCACTCATAAGGTGAAGAAAAGACAAGTGTAAATTCGTTTTATAACATGGACATTTTCCACAAATATATACTTTTTATGAATAAAATTCATTTTATTCGCGAGACAAGCACTGGAGCCATTCCCTGTCTAAGGTACCTGTCCTAATATTAGACATACATGTAGTACAGAATACTGAAAATAATATCATAGGAAATCATTTAGAATGAATAAAAAACATACAAAGTGGCGCTTTTTTTGAATTTTTCCCAATTTTCAATTCAAGACTTCTTATATGTCTCTCTATAATATCTTTAAGCTATAAATTATAGCTGTGAATTGACAACTCTTTGCTATTTATATTCGGTAAGCTCAGATCTTTTTATTAAACAGAAATGTATTAAATTGCCCGATACATAAAAAAAAATATTTACATTTTTATGTGCAGAAAAGACTCGCACGTATCTATCTATACGAGTTTGTAATTTCATTTAATATAAAATCATAAAATGATGTTCTAGTGATATTCAAATCATTTTAGAACCCTGTAGCGGGAGTTTATTCTGTGCAAAAGTAGACCAAAAAAACGACAAGCTTGAAATCTCGATGCTTTCATTACTTTTGTTTTGTGTTGAAAGTTATTATTATGAGATGGATAAGGTACTTAATAAACAAGTTAGTGACTGATACAAGTGAGAGACGGAGATAACTATCACGGGCACGAAATTTTTATTTTCATGGGTAACTTGCCGCAATAGTTATAGTCTTTCCGATTTCAATTGAAGAACCAAGAAGTTGGCAGTATGTACCAGGTTCGGTCGCTGACGCAGCAACTCGGCATTTTAGAGTCCTTAACAAACCATATTTAGGTAGGTTTCGTTGAAAGAATTAAATATTTAGCCGATAATTGATAATAAATAAATTACTTAATACCACATCAAACACTAAAAATAAAATAACTCGGAAACGTACAGGAATTTCGAAACTGTATGTAGATAATGAAAATAAGTTTTTTTTAAATAGTCATTGGCGTAGAAGTTCTGTTTAAGAAAGAAGTTGGCAGTATGTACCAGGTTCGGTCGCTGACGCAGCAACTCGGCATTGAAATATTTGAAAAACTTGTTCCCATATTTATTTAGCCATACCCATATACAGGTCTGGTCGAACTAAACGTGGAGGTGGTAGAAATGTATACGCCCAGTTGAAGAATGCGCGCGCGGGCAAACGGCGTATAACACAGCCGCACTGGGCGACTGGGCAATAAATCTCAGTTGTTGACAAGTGGTTGACAAATTGCCTAGCAGTGCAGTGCAGCAATGCGGAATTTGGTGTGATTCAGGTAATTTTAATTTATTATAGGCACCTTCTATTAGTCATTCATATTGCAATTGCGAAAGGGAGACATAAGAGGGATATTTTGTTTAATAATATTATTACAACATGGCATTTTGGAGACCTTTTGAAACGGAACAAAACGAAATTTACCATCAATATAATAAAATTGTTTGAGGTCATAAATAATTAAAATATGTTGTTGGTCAAATGAACATATAATAGAAATTTTCTACACATTACATACAAATTATTATAACTTTTTACCTTTAGTAGAAAACTTTTTTAGGGGCGCCTATGACTCATTAAATTTTATTGCTAGGCGTTTTTATATATGATCAACTGACTTCGGAGGACTATACAAATATTGATACATCTCCATGAGTTTATCGATAGACGTTCTGACCAATCGATAGTTTTTTAAGAACGATGTTACTCCCCACAACCAAAAACATTTTTCATCATCATCGATCTTCTATATCGTTTTCATCATCAGCTGGGGTTTATTTTCATCATACAATGATACAATGATTTATAATCCAATGAACTTAATTCAAATTCAAAGATTCTCTCAAATCCAATGCTATTTCCCGTAATTTTTTCTAGTTGGCAAAAAATCAAATTTCTGGAAGTAGGTACTCAATCACAAAATAAGATTTCGTCTTATTTTCGGCCACAAACAGAGAATTGATTACTTCTTTCATCCCCTTCTTTTGGTGCCAACCCATTTTTGAATAACTTACTCCAATTCCTTCTTATCTTTTATCTCTGTGATCATATTTCCCATATGTATCAAGTTCGCATATTCAATTAACAAATGATATAAGAAATTGGTTTAATATTCCATTTATCATCTGATCCATTCTAATTGTAAGTGATAATTGGTAAGTACGACTAATAACTACGTTTTTGTCATAGATATACTATGGATGGAGCCAAAGTTTACTTTCTGTGCATTGTAACTGTTCCAACATGAACTGCAAAAGCGGCAGCGATTTGAAAAAGGATGCATGTAGCAACTCTAGTTATAAATAATAATAATATTAATAGTTTATATATTTTCCATTTTATTATTTCCGTAGTGTTGAGGAAAAAGGAGATAAGTTCAATTTTGGTCATTTTGAGATATGTCAACATCTCAGTTTTAAATATTCAAATATTTCTTCCGGGTCAAACGGGATATCGTTTGAAGTTAAAAAACATACTAGACCAATGTACATTACGAGATATGTCTGTAAAATGTACTTGTAGACATAAGTCAACTTGTCCCCTTTTGTACAAAAATATTATGTATTAAATTGTTGGTCAAAACAAGATAACTTGACATATCCCATTTTGTCCGAAAGTTTTTCGGATGTTTACACAGATATATCCCGTTTTGTTCTTATTCAATCTGGATTAAACTATGTAACAAGCCACTTGAAGTGAAGTTTTTTCTCGGAAACAACTGGTGTCGAAGAAAATGTCAAGTTTCAAGAAGAGTTAGACTTACAAGTTGAAATCTGAAGATAAGCTATTATCAGAAAGTAACCAATCGAAAAAAACCGTATGTTTCGATCTACAACAGTGTCTTCCTACTCCACAACTTTCTTCTGGAATTACCTTTTACTTAAGACAGTTGTGGACATTCAACCTAACAATCCATGATTGCGACGATAATCAGGCCTAGCCGCTAGAGGAGCTAATCAAATTGCATCATGTTTATATCAATTTCTTAGTAATCTTCCAAAAGACGTTGAAGAAATTACGCTTTATTCAGATTCTTGTGCGGGACAAAATAAAAATTCTCATTTGATAGCAATGTATTTTTCCATATTAAAATCGCTTCCAACACTTAAGGTAATATATCACAAGTTTTTAATACTTGGACATACTCACATAGAATGTGACGGACATCATGCACTTATTGAAAAGACAAGAAAACGTTCCGAGACACCAATTCACCATCCCCAGGAAGCCCTTTAGGAAGAGCGGCTCTCTACCAAATTTAGTTCTTGAATTAAAGTAAGTTGGTCCAGTTTCAATTTCCGAAAAGAAGAAAGCTAACCTAATGCCTTATATCTCCGAAATATTTTGAGATTTTTCCAAATCCTTGCCAACCAATAACGATAAGGACACATTCAGATTAATTATTTACTTTTATATTCATTTTATCTTTTGTTTATTTAAAAGAATGTGAGTTGGTTTCTATATATTTTTTTAATTTTTGTTCAAAAATGTTGAAATATGGCTAATGAAATAAGTACATTTTTAGTTAGTTCAAAACGGGATATGTCCCTTTTTTTCAAAATGTTAAAAATATTGAAACATGTTATTTACATATAAAAATACCAAGTTCTTTTCATCCTATTCCGAAAATTCCAAATACATTAATAGTATATCTGATTTGTAATAAACTTCCAAACTTTAAGTCAATTTACTGAAAAGTTACAAAAAACGACTTGTCTCCTTTTTCCCGGACACCACGGATTTAGTAGGAGGGCACTACCAAACTTCAATATTTAACATTCTGACATACCGCTCTCCATTTCCTTTTATACACAATTACACTTTTTTTAATAAATCTAAAATGTTTTCGTTACCCTCAGCCAATAACCCTTTATTAATCTCATCAGAATCCTAAATCTTTGCTCTCGAAAGTGGCCCTCAAAGATCCGAATAATGAACATCGCAAGTAAAGGCAGGGGCGCATTGTTCTGATGCTACGTCACGCTACGTCATCCGATACAACGCGTTCCATGTATCATGTGCGCACACTGTTCCCACATACCCGTTACGTTTATTTTATATTGAATTTATATCATTCGAGAGTCAGAAATCATGGCGACTAACAGTTCTTCTGATGAGAGCAATGAAGAAATTGAATGTAGATCGGGTTTGCTATTTTTAGGAGAAAGAGAAAAGAAGATAGTGGGTACTTCCAGTTAATTTAGAACGCAAGCAACTTCTTCCCAGATTTCTATTTTTAAATTTTGGTCCCCATAGGTTTAATTATCATATTATAGAGATATTAATGCTCCCCGATGTTTCCAATTAATAAAATTCCATCAATTTTTTATACCATTTTATGTGTATGATGTACGTAATCTGCGTGCATAATGAGAATCGGATAAGTGAGGATTCAAACAGGGTATCGTATGGAACGACACAATATGAAATGGATTCAAGCCAACTTGCACACAATGAGTGACTCTACCTTTATGATACGTAAAGATAGTAAGTACTACAGTGGCTCTATACAAGACAGTGGCGACAATAGCGACTAAACCCCGCCCATCCGCCATGTTGCATCCAATGTCAAATTAAAAGTAACTTTTATAAAAAATAAATTAAGGACAAGAGTATTTTTCTTATAAATTTTACGCACAGATTTTAAGCAAATAACTCCCTTGGAAAGTGATTTTAAATAATGAATGAATGTAGAATCTACTTGTGCAATAGGGGAGGATAAATATATAATAGTAGCAACTAGTAGTTTTTATTTTCTAGGTAAGTAAAATTAAGCTTACCTACATTACACAATGAAATTTATTGAGTTTACATTACAAAAATAAATACTTAATACTAGTGATAGTATTTGTTAAAATAAATGTCCAGCAACACTTTTACTTGCAAGCTTTTTTTTGCTTTTTGGCATTTTTTGGAAGCTATGTTTAATCGGAACATAATAAATCTTTTAACAATATTATTTTTGATCTGATGACAATTTGGTAGATCTAAATTTAAACCAGACATTTCTTTTAAGAAAACTCTTTTAAATTTATGTTCTGTCAAGATACAATCGCAAAACATGTTGTAAAACACTTTCCATCTGCAAGAAGAAACAAAATACCGCTTCATTGCAAAAAAGAGTGAATGTTCGCTAAATCTCCTAAGTACGCTAAATTTTGAAAATGTTTTATAAATCGGCGTTTTAGAACTAACAGCGTGTACAGAGTTTCTACAAGTTTTTGATGTTTTAACGATACTTTGAGCAATATATCCGCACACATTATAAAGAGAATTTAATTCACTAAAACTAAGATTAAATTTTGGTTCTTCTATGTTAGCAGGAACCTTAACTTCCTCATAAGTAGGTGTTATATTTTGTGTTATGGTGTCCAAAAAACCTGAAAGAAATTCACGGTCGTCGTCCTTATAGAAGCTTCTGCAAACATTATAACTATCCCTTAGCACAGAATACCCAATATAGTATCACTAATAATCACCAAAATTAAAATAAAACAATACAAATATTGAATAACACCAAGAACGCTCCTGACACATGACACATCATAGATGAATTTGGCACTGGATTCAACATGGCAGCTAAAATCACGTGGACCAATTAAAAATGATACACTCTATTGTCGCCACTGTTTTGTATTGAGTCACTGTAGTAAGTACCAGGTCCGTTGGACCTTGTATCGTACAACTTGTCATAGTGTGGCCTCAGAAGAGTGTATTTCTTCAGATCCTCTAGAGATGTTAATCTGTTCCAGAATATTCAGTCTGGAAATAGGAGATGAACAGAAAAAATGCCTTTAGATAAATATAACAGCTTCGTATTACTTTTCTCAACGCTCCCTCCAAAAATATGCTTATGGGGTCTTGCTAATTATTATTTAACCCTTTCTCTAATATGCTTTCAAAGTATGGCCATTCACATCCTGGACAACTACGGAAATGACTTTCCTGTGAAAGATTTACACTTGCAATTTTTTAATGTAAAAGGAGGAAACCTTAACTAAAAGAGTATGTTCTACTTTATAGACAATCAACCGAGAAAAAATGTGTTCCATGGTATAAAGCAAACATTTTTGCGCTACCTCTTCTTGCATATGTTCCATAGATAGTAATACTTTTAAATTGAAAATGAAAATATTTTTGGAAGATTAATTGCCCCGGCCTTATAATTTGGGATCTAGATGCAATATTCAGTTACAAATAAAACATATAAGATAAGTTATAACGATTCAGCTTTCTGCAATTATCCGATATCTTGCAACGTAAAGTAGGTATGCTGGAGTTCCATTAGTTTGCGTTTCCTATTAGGTACGTAAAATATAAAAATGAGACTTATAAATACGGAAATAAGCTTAATAGCAGCCGTATTGATTTTAGGACGTACCCAAATTGCACCTTAAAGTTGCTATTAAGTGAGTCAGAGTTGAATTATTCCAATCTAAGCGCAACGCTGAACCCAGGAATGATGAAAATAATGCAAAGTCCGCAAGTGAACAGTAAAACTTGTGTAGTGCATTTAAAGTATTGTCGAGAAGTCTGTGTAGCGGTCACGTTTGAGATCATTGCTCTGGCTTACGCCCAAGGCTTGATTATTACTGCTCCTGCTGCATTATATGGCGCTGGTTTCAACACTAAACTGTACCCCGCGACTGGTAACCGTGCTATATATAAAGTAAATCAATCTTTGCTTCTGGCGATTCCATCGGACCAGCGTAATTATAGCAAATTAGCAGGATTCAAATGAAGCAGTAAATTAATATTTTTTAATTATACGCAACATTTTTGAATAATTGGAAGGTATAAAATTAGCTTATGTAAAAATAGGATCTTGATATCTACATCCGCCATCATTTGCTCAATTAATAGAGAGTAACATAATGTTTCTTATACATATATCGGGTGTCATAAAATTCACGCAATTAAAACAAAAGACAGCGTGACAGCTGATAGTTCAGAGTTATTAAAA
Source organism: Anoplophora glabripennis (assembly GCF_000390285.2). NCBI lineage: Eukaryota > Metazoa > Arthropoda > Insecta > Coleoptera > Cerambycidae > Anoplophora > Anoplophora glabripennis. The sequence goes on from NW_019416831.1 coordinate 44,792, forward strand.
GTAGAGTGCTACACGAAAGAACAACGCGTATTAATTACTCAACAACATTTTAAAACTAATGAAGGTTTGGCAGACAAATTTCGCAATATTCGTTCAAAATATAGTCGGAATAGTGATTCAACTTCATCAACTCATCAAGAGATTAATTGAAAAATTAATTGAAACTGGATCAATTAATCTCAGCTGGGTCTCTACATCTGTAGCTAATCTCATCAACTATTCAACAGTAGCCATTTGATTCCTACCAATTGTAGTCTTAAACACTCTGGACATTCTTTAAAAAATCGTTCAACACGAAACATCGAGAGAGTGTTGTTGAGTATCCAGGAATATGTATTCGTATGCATCGTGGTCAAGAATTGGACACTTTGCGAAGTACAGTGTACTATCATGAAAGATTTGCAAGTTCATGCTTCAAAGTTCAATCGACTCAAGAACTAAAGCCTACTGAACACGCAGAGCGAAGTGAGTTCGTTAAATGGATTATGTAACAAGTGGATGCTGATTTTTAGAACAAAATCATCTTCAAGGATGAGGCTCATTTTCATCTTGATGACCTCGTTAATTGACAAAATTGTCGCATTTGGGGTTCAGAAAATCCACGATTAATTGATCCACGAAACAAATGCACTCATAACGTTTCACTGTTTGGTGCGATGCCTCCATCATCGGACCATTCTTCTTCGAAAATGCGGCTGGTCGGGCAATAGGTAACTACTTGGTAATCCAGTTTTTTGAGTTTAAATTGCAAGATATGGATGTAGCCGACATGTGGTTTCAATAAGACAGTGCCACATGCCATACAGCCCCAGAAACAATTCAATTACTGTACGAGTCGTTTCCTGGTAGTGTAATTTCCCGTTTTGGTGATCAGAATCAAAATCAAATAAATGAAAAATCTGATTTTTCTAAATTTCTGGGCATTTGGAAACTAAAACTACAACATAAAATACAGCAAAATTAGGCTCATACTGGACGACGATATTCTATTCTTTCTTTCTTTTATGAGAGGTACCTATAGTAGGATCGTATTCGATGCAAAGTAGAGCAAAAAGTTGTCGGTCTTTTATCAAAGGAAAATCTTGTCATCATTTTTAGGAGGCGTAAGATAAATCATTTCAAATTTAAAATGAAATTCAATGTAAAATCTGAAATATCGCTGCATACGCACTGTGTTCTGGTAGTAGCTGTAGTCGCCCAGGTGCATCGAGTGTACGAACTGGTCGGTTATACGTCAAATACTAACCTGGTGAGCTTTGCCGTCAATTAGAAAGCGCTTCCAAAAAAAATGTAGTACATATGTGGAATTTAGGAAACAAATTGGATTTGAAACAAATTGGATTTATAATAAATTATATTTAAAATAAATAGTTTATGAGAATAAAGGAATTTTTGTAGGAACAAGGGTGCCAGACCTGAACTGATCCCCTCGTCCCTTCATAATGTATAAATAAATTATTCAATTTGTAAAACCCTTAAGAACGTACTTCATTGGTTCCCTTGATAGGCAATGATTTATTACTTTGCATCGGATATGATCCTACTATACAATGTTTTCAGACATATTCAAATATACAACTACGGTAGTCTAGTTAAGAATCAATGTGTAAAAAAGTTGTTTATTTCGCTTACACAACCAAGCATTTCGTTTGGAGGAAACTAACGGTCTTTTGTGATACTGACCTTTTGTCAATTTATTAAATTAAAAATGTTTTATAATAAAAACTGTTTTATGATTATAAAAATGGTACAACAAGCGAGGCACACAAAACGGTCCGTTTGTACATTTTAATTACATAGTCTGCTGATATTGTTCAATGAATCGAATCTTTTATGAAACTATTACAACATAAACAAATCCCAAATAAGGTGTAAACCTTGATTTATAACATTACAGATAGTAAACAACTTTAATTAATGAATTATTGTCACTTAGTGAATAATTTAAACTACACATTTGTCGTTTTAAACAAAATTTCATCGTAAATAACAATTTGTGATGCAATATGTCACTCACATACCTCTGTAGAAGCAATCATGATTCAGTAACAGAAATACACATATCTAAAGATATTTATTTTTACTGTACTTAGTAATTTTGTTTCATACATGTCAGTAGTATAAAATTAGGTAATTTTCTCATTTATTCATAGAATTAAATATAATTTCATTGTAAGGTATTTATTATTGCATTATTTAATTAATTTTCTACTTAAAATATAAAACATTAACTAGTAGTGCAATTCATCACAAAAGCAAACAAGTCAAAATATCAAATAAATTATTTGATCCCAATGTCATTAAATTAAACCCAAAATTTAGGACAGTTTTATCTGTAACCCGAAAACAGATTTAAATATCAAATTATCTTGAATACCGGAAAATTATATTACATAATTTATTTCTTTCCTCTAGTTGTTTCTAAAATATATTGCATGTCTATAAAAATAGGACAGTACTGTAAATAATTTATGTCTATAGAATATTTGCTATGTCCAGAAGATTGTAATCATTTTAGATGAAAAATTCTTACCACACTTTTTACTTTTATTATTAAATTTTTACTACAAATGTTTTACAAGTTTAACAACCCAAGATTTCATTCATTATTCAACAGGATGGCCAAATACAGGGTGTTCTATTTAAAAAACTTATGTTATATGAAAAACTGTGCGATTTGTAAAAAAATCTTAGTACGACAATGGCTTCCTCATAAAAAATAGAACAAATCATGTTCCAACTTTTTTCTTCTAAATTTAATGACTACGGAGATAGAGAAGTTAATGTAAATGGACGATTTTTCAAAAAAAAAACCTGAATATCTAACAGTAAACAAGTCAGCCAAGATCTTTTGTCATCAGCGAAGTAAACTCAAAAGAACAGGACGGGGCATCGAAATCAGATTTTTTGTATCTATCGCCGTTTTGGCTGTACCCCATAAAACTATCGAAAATCAACCACCCTGTACAAAAGTAATTCTAAATTTCTAACTCTTAAAGTTTGTAAAGTTTTAACAGACACCCTATATAAGTCGGTATATTAAAATGCATATTGTTCAGAAACTAGGAGAATTTTTTAATAGTTGTTTTCAAAAACCAAAACCGTTCAAACTGTAAAATTGATAAGGAGTGTCTTATCTGTCAATCAAAATTATTAGTGAGGAAATGTTTCTAATAATTTTCTTTTTGTGAAAAGTCTCTATTTGAGATGCGTGTGTACCCACGTGTGTCTTAGTAACGAGTGAATACAGACTAAAATGCCTCATATCAATATAATAACAACGAATTAATGGACATAATGAAAATTGTGACTTAAATGCTCATCTTTATGTAAGCAATTTGGCAATTTGTGTAAACAAAGCTAGTCGAGCTATCGACAGATTCAGCGGTTCAAAAATTTTTCTTCGTATTATTGTGTTGTAGGTAATAAAAAAGTTATATTTGCAAAAATATTTTCCTCCGCTAATTTACTCTTCAAATAACCTCTCCAAGTTTGTAATCATCCTGTACATAGAAACGCAAATTAATTAAATCGTATCCCGAAAGATGACATGACAGACAGTGAACATGTTTACTATTACATATCTAGATCTAAGAAAAATGTATTTACTGCTCAAACAAATACATACTTAGTTGTGGTTCCATAACAGTAACAAATATTAAATTTAATGCTATTAACGTTTTATGCAAAGGAGTAGTAGGTAAATAGATATTATACAGGGTGGGATCTTGAAACCGAAACAGCGAATAACTCTCAGGAAAATTATTTTTCCGAAAAACGCCGAATCAGGTCGATTTTTGACCGAGGGACATATTTTCACATAAATTTCTTGGTACAGGCCCTATCCCCCTGGGAAGGGGGAGCAACCCCCCAAAAATCTTAATAGGAAAAGAAGGTTAATTAACACATCGTTTGAAAGGTATTCTAATTCTCTACACAACCGTGTCTTATTTTTTAAAGAACTCCGCACAAAATCAATGGAAAATAGGTCCCAGTCGATTTTGCTGAAATTGCAGTATATTATAGTTTTTGATTTTCTGATCAAATGTTGTCATGGGCCCAAAGTGATCCTGTGAATAGTTTCAGAGATAAAGAGGGGGGAAGTATGTGATTTTTGCTGTATGCCTGAGTAAGCTTCACGAAGTTGATGGAATCAAAAACTGAGGCATGTAATGAATTTTGACCAGTAGGTCCAATACTTTTGAGATCGCTGAACCTGAATTCGGGGATAGCTTAGCTATCTAAAGTCACGTGGAGGTCAGGTAAAGGTCGTTTCAAGATCTAACTGAAGAAAAGACTAGTATTGAATTTTGACCAGTGAGTGTATAGGTTTTTGGGCTGGCAGAATCTGAATCTGGAGATAGCATAACCCTAAAGGTTACCTTCAAGTCAATTCAAGGTCATTTCAAGATTAAACTAAAGAAAAGGCTTGTATTGAATTTCAACCAGTGCGAATATAAGTTTTTTTTTTGGGGGGGGGGGTGAACTGAATTTGGAGATAGCTTAGCCCTGCAATATCACATTTGGGTCAAGTCAAGGTGATTTGAAGGTCAAAGTAAAGAAAAGGCCTTTCACGAATGTTAACCTGTAAGGATGTATGATTTTGAGGTCGCTGAACATGAATTCGGGGATAGCTTAGAATTATAAGGTCACCTGCGGGTCTTGAATTGAGATTAAGTCAAATGAAATGACCTTGACTTGATTTTCAGGTGACCACGACCTTTACCTGACCTCCAGGTGACCTTAGATAGCTAAGCTATCCCCGAATTTAGGTTCAGCGATCCCAAAAGCATTGTACCTACTGGCCAAAATTTATTACATGCCTCAGTTTTTGAATCCATGAACCTAAAACTTCGTAAAGCTTACTTAGGCCTACAGCCAAAATCACATACTTCCCCCTCTTTATCTCTGAAACTATTCATAGGATCACTTTGGGCCCATAACAACTTTTGACCAGAAAGTCAAAAACTACAACATACTGCATTTTCAGCAAAATCGACTGGGACCCATTTTGTGTGGGGTTCTTTGAGCTAGTAGTTTCGGAGACACGGATTGTTAATAAAAAAGCTCCTTTTTACAAATTTATTTGCAAGTTAGTACATGTCAGCCAATTAAGTTTTCGAAATAATTCTCGTTATTCTCGATAATGTTTGTCAACGCTGGATCAACGTTGTTCTCCAACAAATCCAAGTACATCTCTCCGGTGAGATTACCTGGCAAGAAAAAAAAAACAACAATACGGTTACCAAAATTTTCAACCCATACATTTATGTATGCTGGCTTATAATCGCTTATAACGACAATTATAAGGATTGACGGTGCCATTAAGAGAAAAAGAACAGTCATCCGAGAAAAAGATATTAAAAATAAGTTCCTGTGCAAGGTGAATTATGTATGATGTTTCAAAATTTTGCGAATTCTGTTTTGCCCAAAAAGGACTTAGCTGCCAGTTGCCTCGTACTCGTTTTGGATTTTTTTTGTCCCCATCACTCAAGTTTTTTGGGGGTTGCCCCCCCCCCCCCAGAAGGGCAGAGTTTGTAACAAGAAAATTATGTGAAAAGATGTCCCTCATCGATCAAAAATCGGCCTATCTCGGCGTTTTTCAGAAAAATAATGTTCCTGAGAGTTATTTACTCTGTTTCGTTTTCAAGAGTCTGCTCTGTATTATTAAATTTATTACATTACAGTTATGCTTATTTCATTCACCATTTATCCGTGAAATTAAAAAAAAAATCGATTGATTTAATAAATGGCGATTTAATATAAAATATTCAATATTTTAAACACCTCACAGACGACGTTAACCGTTTCCTAGCTAAGACCATTAGGAGCAAATTATCCGCCCCGCGTATCTATCAGTTAATAAGCACGACAAGGAGAAGCAGAAGAAGTATCGCCCGTCCCTATTCTCTGCCCTATCGCCAGTTGCCATCCCTTGGGATGTCCGGCCAGCCCTGGTATTGATTGCGCGCTAGTGCGGCCACAAGTAACCACCGACGTCACTTAGTTGGCACTGACACCCACTGTTTCTTTAAATAATTCAATAGATACCCCCTCGAGCCTCCTGGAAATACATTCCGGACTACCCACGTTTATTGGGTTCCAATATTTACGATTAACCCACGGTTAACAAATGGCAAGGAACATAAAATAGAATCCATTGGACGTCAAATATTAATACTTCCGTACAAGTTCACGTCAATATCCCATTTTAATGAATGAAATTATAACAATGACATTATTTTATTCCATTAGATTTTGTTTTGAACTGGAGTTTTTTAATCTCATACACTTATTACTAAATCGAATACATTTTTACTGCAATGAAACAACACAGATTGACAAAATTTTAATCCAGACAGCGTTCTATAGTTTTCCGAAGGTTTTTGACGCTTTGAATCCGAATTCTACCTTAGAATCGTTTCATAACGTCAGGCTTTTCAAAGATACTAACTTAAATGTGGGAAAACACGTTTTTTCACCATATTTGAGGTTATGTTGCATCACTACTATCCCTCACCTTTAAAATCCAATTTAGATCGATCGATTATATATTCCTTTCTCTCCGAGAACTCGCCTGTTGATATTGATTTGTTTGGCGTTTTTGTCGATATTCGGGAATTGAGTAACATAAGAAGTGGATCTTATTTGTGGAAGGGCGAAATGGGCGGTGACTATTAGACGCCTTCATTATAGCCATCTTTCTCTGTCGCGCGAATTTCTATGACTTTCTTTATCGCTCTCACGTAACGGCCGATGAACCATGGGGACTTTCCGACCCTGTATAATGTTATCACTCCCTGCTGGGATTGGTAAGAATGTTTGAAAAAGACAGCACACTGCAAATCGAATGTATATTATACATTTGTTTCTCATTTTTAGACTTTGCCCACTTTTACTAAAATAACTCAATTTTTTAAACATTTATAACGTATTTCTTTGGGTGGTGGATACCAATTTCTATGGTACTTTTCAATACACCATTTTGGAGAATTTATGAATGAAAATATTCGTTAATGTTGACTTTGAAAAACCACCGAATAAGCTTCAACCATAATCTTCAAATTTTGAATGCTTTTCCGATTTTCACATCTGCCATATTGGATCCGTCATCTTTTATTCAGGAATTAATTCGAACTTCAGATTCATAAGCAGCAACCTCAAAAACCCACGGTAACAAAAATCAGTCAAAAATACTGAACTTAAAGTGGGACTCTAGGTGGTTTCCAACCCTTTGGGCTAAGGACTTAGATAGGGATAAGTTATATTATATTTTTTTGGTGTGTGGTCAATCAATCTACATTTATGAATTTAGTATTATAAAATACAAAGCTATAGGGTTTTTCACACCGTTTTGCACTAACATTCGTTATTTGATCTTAGGCGTGAAATTAACCCCCTCCTAGGGGTGGGTATGGGTTGAATTTGCATATATTTCTTCCCAATGCTCAAAATACTATTTTCTTAAAATATTTACAAATTGTTGCTTTTCATTATAAGCTTTACCTTATCCTCACTATTGCAACTTATTTTAGGGGATGTTTTAGCGTTTTACTAAAAAATTACCTGGTAAATCGGTTTTGGACTACAGCATCAAAAAATACACAAAATCTATGTACCTACTTATGTCTCCTGTTACAGAACTTTTTTTGTGGGGCTATGTTAACGCACATTTTTTAAAGTTTAAATATGCTCTGTTCTTAATGCAGAATTAGTTTCCAACAGTTAAATGCAATCGAATTTGATTCAACACAATGAATTTTGAACCCTATGTAAGCATTATATCGGAATGCGCATACCTTTAACTGTAGGAAACTGTTTTGGATTTCTTTAGGAGCTAAACTATTATCATTTTTTCCAAAATAGTTTATATGTATAAAAAGGCACTCTCATCTTCGATGATTTTTCCGTCCCGATAAAATCGAGAGATAATTCAAGACCACATCTTATAATCGCATTATTGAAGAGATAAAGGCAATAAAGCCTTTATCCTATAAATAAATCGTGTTCGTAATTAAATAAAACATTCGAATCTCGCACCCAACGCGGCTACGAGTATGAGCCAGCTTTTAAAAAAAGTGTTAAAGAGAACACGCTGATCTCCGTTACTCCTTTCATAACGGATTTCTATATATGTTATTGTTTACTCGGTCTGACGATTCTCTAGCTTACGATTATCATTTCGTTTTGCTTAGATGATTGTGCCTTAAAGATATGAAAACTGAAAAGTAGGTTTCTATTCCAATAGGTTTACTGACTCTTGTAACCGATAATGAAGGGCGCGGCGTCAGAGCTTGTTGTTGTTTTGCATTGCTAGACGGGAAGATTTAAGAAAAAAATGGAGGGAGATTAATGTTAATGCCAGACAGAGCGCTATTTTCACTACAAACATCAAAAGCAATTAAAAACATTATTAGTGTTGCAAAACTCTCGAGTATTTATTTGTTGGTGGAGAATGTTCCTGAGAACTAACGAGAAAAAAGTTATAAATTAAAAGAGTTATAATATTCCGAAATAGGAGCTGACACTTTGACTTTTTTCTTGTTCCGTCCTATTTATTATCAAAATTTATAAATTTTTATAAATTTTATTTACAGGGTGTTCATTAAAACGTAGACAAACTATAAGGAATACTTTTTGAGTGATTTTAAACTAAAAATAACCAAGGGTCAATAAATAGACAGTTTTCGAGAGACAGGATGATGAATTAAAAAAAAATCACATTTCCACTAAACTCGAATATAAATACGTGTACTACTACTACTTTTACTAAAGAAGAAAATTTCACACCACTGGATATTTTGAAAATTTTGCCACTACCATCCTGAAAAATTAATAATTTTCTAGTTATTACTTTTTTAATTATAGAAATTGTTTCACAAAAAAGTTCATAAAGGTTTTAAATTCAGTGTAATCAAGAATAGTCCAAGAAAATAATTGACGCATTTTTTTCCTGGCCATATCCCCTGCTACCTCTATCACAATGCACAATTTCTACGCCACTGATTTTTTCGAATGATTAGTTTGTATTTGAAGTTGTTTTTCGGGCAAAAATTCTATGAACATTTTTTGAGGAAGGTGAGGTAACAGTAAAAAATCTAAAATAATTCGCTTTTAGAATATATTAAAATACAGAGTGATTCAGTCATAATGTCATTAATTTTAAGGGAATATATGGAAAAATTAGTAGAACACGAATATGCGATTAAAAAAATTTTAATATGTATATTTAAAATAAAATATTTTCAAATCATTATTTAAATCTCCTTTCGGCCCGCTCTTGACCGCTGACCTACAAAGGTTTATTGAGCGTGAATTTTGATCTAATGTATTCGGTCACAAACATAGCTTTTAAAGTATTTAATAGTGAACGACGAAAACGGACCTTTTTATCTATACACATGAATGAATAAGGCATTTTTTACATTTTAAATATTAACAAGTATTATTTATTTGTTAATAAAAACAAATGCATAAGGATAATAATTGTTTTTGGATGTTAGGTTATTACAATGTAGTATTTTTAATATTGTTAACGTTTTCACTATGTTTTATAATTGAATATGAGTTTATAGTATTATGTTCAATTAATTACTCAGTTAGTAGTAGGTGTACCTTATTGTGTGACATATTGCTTTTCAAAGAGTAGTATGGTACCTATATATTTAAAATTATAGTACCTATTATTAAAAAACACTCACTCATCCGTCCATAACACTTTTTTAATAAAGTTGGGATCTGCTGCACTTTGATTTTGAAACGAATTGAAAAATTCAAGACGACTTGAGAAATCAGCTGTTTCTCTTCAACGTTCGAACGCTCTATAGTCCGTCGGCGAGTTCTCTGTTGCGAAGGGGTAATCTGCTTATGTTTAAAGTTTTTTTTTTGAATTTCTGTCTTTATTAGGCCTTTTCAATACGTAGTTAAAATTATTAGGTAATGATAGTATAACTGTATCGACATGTTTATATTTTTTCTTGAAAATACCACGAGCTTTAACTACTTAATGTAGTGATCGAATTTTCAAAATATCCAGTGTCGTCGAACTTCTGGGGTTTTCGGTGAATGTGACATCCAGTATATCCTCCACTAGTGTACGTATTTATATTCGAATTCAGTGAATTGTTACCTTTAATTTGATAAGACAAATTTCACCACTTGTCAAGTGTTTTCAGAAATATTTTAGAAAATATGTTTTTTTTTTAGTTTCAACACCGTGTACCACGAAAACTATTGAATTGTTGAAAACTTATTGGTCACCACTTAAAGTTTGTCCATATACTTTATTAATAATGTATTGTATTCACGAAAATATTATGTTTCTATTATTTTCAGGATTATACTAAAAAAATTTCAATTATTAAGAATTAAATACCTTATTTTTCTATTAAAGTTATAATTTCAAGTCATTTTATAACCATTTAAATAACCAACTTATAATTAATAAAACATATTTACATATAAATATTCAAAATTATTTTTAAAAATGGATATATATATATATACTTCTTCAATTATTTCTGGAAAAAAATATAATTTTATGAAAAGAAATATTTTTTTGTTCATTATTTTTGTGTCTTCATATTTTCTTAATAAAACATGACGCTGAGTTTGCGACAATAAGCACATCCTTCCTTTTGAGTGGGTAATAGTATGTAATGGTCATTTTATTATATTTGAAAATAAAGAAAATTAATTACCTAATTAACGAAACAAATCGCGTTTGGTAAGCACCAATATAGTAGTAGCAGCATATAGCTCCGATTATGCAAAATTGGTGGGGAAAGTTCTCCAAAATGTTGCAGAGAGTTCTCGAAAATTTTGGGAAATATTCTCGTTCTCACGGCTAGGAAATATTCCCGAAAATTCGCAAACATTCTAGGAGAACGAACGAGAACTTTCTGGGTTCGCATCACGACGCCCCTGCCTTTATTAGAAGGAAAGAAAGAACCCCCCACTTTGAAGTAGACGTGCCACATATAAGCTGCGAGCGTCCACTGATACAAACTGTTGAAAGTTGCATAAACTTTGTTACATATTTAGAACTGTTTTTGAATGAATTGAAGATACATAATACGTTGTGTAGAATTAACCATTTAGGCGACGAAGTTGTATTACTATTTATGATATATTCAATTATAGTTTTATTTACACTATATTTTGGTTTCTCAAAAGAAGTGGCCATTACCTACCCTGGAACTGGTTCAAAGACAATCTCAAAATCGCAGGAACTAAGACAAAAGTCTCATTGAGGAAAGAACCTCACATGATATGAATCAATAACCTCAGCAAGGCTTTTCCCTGTGAAAAAATGAATATTTTTTAATAGATAATTATTTTAAATTAGAACCCATCTTATAGAAGAAAATGTGTCACATTTTTCTCAGACAGGTATGTATAGACTGTTTACACAATTATTCCTCATATTAAAGAGGCTTAGGATTAATTCCATACTATTTTTGAGAATCTGGATACAAATTTAAATAATAAAACTGCAATAAAAGAACTTGTAAAAATAAATACTAGGTACAGTATTTTATCATTTAAATTATCAGGTTCTTTACAGAAATTCCATATCATATTTTTGTGTATATTACAGATCCGAGGGCGACTAGCCACCAAATGCTGTTCTATCACGCGAGAGTTCGCTACAATTTCATTCGTCACGAGGTGCTCACGACGCAACGCTTTTGGCTAATGCCTTCCAAACCTCAAAAAACTATGATATAACTATTATTTGCCACGTAACTTGCCCAAAATAATTACTCTTATGAGACAAACTGCCTATAAATATATCTAAAATTTTGTCAAAAGACATTGGGGCGCTTTAACAGTGAACGTTAGTTTTTGGCTGTGTTACTAAAATCCGATGCTTGCTTTGAACGTAAAGTTGAAAAACAATTTTTTCAACAGGAAATTCCAAATTATCATCTTGCACCCAAGCCGCTTCACTAATTTCGTCATTTTGCAACAAATCTCGCAGCAGACGCCAATCATTCAGTATTTCACTGATCAGTATACAATTTTCATAACCAAATTCACCTTTATTCCGTTGAATAAAACTTTTCTTTAAATGAAACCAGTATTATTAAAAAATATAACGTGAACAATAAAGGCCATCTTGACATTAACACTAGTTTGCTTTCCTAAATGAAAATAATATAAAAAAAACCTTATTTCAAAAAATTATCCTTTGCTACGAGGTGCAATCAAACAAGTGTGTCATTCCAAACATCGATTTTCGACAAAACTACGAGTAAGCTATGGCAAAGGAAACTTCTGTTATTTTCTGCCGTAGACCCTGGACTTAGGGCTCGACGACTGTAGCTTGACGAAAAAGAATCTGTATGCGCCGGACCTAACCAGAGCTTGGAATAAGGGAGTGGAGTCGTGGAAATGTATTTAATTTCATTTACAAATCGTACATCGTACCTTGCCACTGTCGTATTACAAGTTTCAAATTTTGCAAATTTTAATCGGAACAACGAAGCCGTCTCCAATCACTCGGCGGCGTGGAAAAATAACATTTTCGACTATGTTTCAAAAGTTTTTTATGAACATCGAAGCCACAGCAGGTGACACGGTCGGAGGCCAATGCTGTCGGCAGAGCAGCCGCTGACAAACGGCTGCATAAATAGTAATTTCACTTCAGTTTTGAATTTCGGAAACTGTTACGAACTGGGAAACCGCAAGATAAAACTAAAGTACTACGCCAGACTACAAGCCGATTATCAATTCCAATCCAAACCTATGGTGGACTTCGCTATAAGATCTCTACGGACGCATATATTGTCCACCCTGATGTTCTGCCGTTCATTAACCAGGAACGAAGCCTCGCTAGTACTTGTAGTAGTGTTTTGTCCTGGAGATAGTGTTTTGGACTTATCTCAAAGATTTTAATTTTCACGCCTTTTAGCCGCTAAACGAAGTAACTTTGGATGGCAACAAGATTAGTTAAATCATCTTAATTTAACTTCAAAAACATGTGACAGTTCCATGTACAGGCTGGTCCATTTTCGGTGGGATTTCTAGGTATCTCAGAAACTACTAAAGATATGATAAATCTGACACCACGTTCTCGAGCTCGATTTTCATGGCAAACTTGACTGTCAAATCAGAAATTTGCTATCTTCATTTGTTTCTCAGTTACATGGCGTTTCTTGTTATTGTCACATTTTTTAACATGTGTGTGTCTCAGCTGTTAAATAAATTAGAGTTAAAGTGAAAACTGCTCAAGACTAATTCTTTGGCGTATAATTGAATCCTGGTATTAGATTTTTAGTAGGTCTTAAAATTCCGGAGTTATGACCCAAACGGAAATCGTAGCTGGTCATGACCTAAAAAAAATGGAGATTTTTTTTGCTTTTCAGCAATTATCACATGCTATAATTATTTTTCCAAACACAGAAGATACGGGGTGTTTTATATATAAATTCGATCCTTTTTACATTTTAATATGGCTGGCTATGAAAATACATACAAAACTATAATTCTTACTTTTACAAAACTCATATCTGTTGTAAAAATATTACGTTTATTAAAAATATATATTACAGATAAGAAAAGACAGAGTTTTCAAACTTTTATTCCACTTCAACTGAAGTTACAATATTAAACGTAAATTAAACAATAGTAAGTACCTACATGAATAAAAACTTTCAAAAATGATAGCTAAATGTTCAAATTGCCGTCCCTCAACTGTCAAATATTTCACGCATCTTCTGGCAACGCTTCGGGTAGCATTCATTAAATGTATATTTGAAATATTATTAAAAGGAATTTTATATATAATGTCTTTTAGAAAAGCCCAAAGAAAAAAGTCCAACGGACTCAAATCAAGTAACCTAGCTGGCCATCTGATCGGTCCGTTTGTTCCTATCTACCTATCTCCTAAAATTTCGTTAGTATTATATTATCACACGTGTATATGTTGTGCATTTAAAATAAACGTTATATTTTTACAACAGATATGACTTTTGTAAAAGTAAGAATTATAGTTTTATCTGTATTTTTATAGCCGGTCATATTAAAAAGGAAAAAATATATATAATTTATATATAAAACACTCCGTATCTCCCGTGTTTGTAAAATTAACTATAGCATGTGATATATTACTAAAAAGCGAAAAAAATCTCTATTTTTTTAGGCGATGGTCAGCTACGATTTCCATTTAAAAAAATATAACTTCGGGTCATAACTTATTTAACAGCTGAGATACAGACATGTTAAAAAATGTGACAGTAACGAGAAACGCCCTGTAACTCAGAAACAAATGAAGATAGCAAATTTCCTATTTGACAGTCGAGTTTGCCATGAAAATCGAGCTCGAGAACGTCGTATCAGATTTATCATATCTTTAGTAGTTTCTGTAATATCCTGAATTAACATCGAAAATGGACCAGCCTGTACACGGAATATTGGAACACCCTGTAGTGTCCTATCCAGAAAACCGTAAAGTATGTTTCAGGAAAAATTGCTCAGATGTCTTAATTATTTTTAAATATTTTGAACTCTGAATTAAACTATTAGCTGTACCTATGTGCCATAACAATTTGATGAAGTAGTGATTTTATATTATATTTTACAATATTTCAAATACAAGCATTGATAAAATATTATGACATTTAAAACAAACTGACTGTATATTAAAATATAAACCATTAGTATAAAGATATTTATTTCTGACAAATTTTATTTTGAATCCGTCAAAATCCGTTATACTTGTATCACGATTGGAAAAACCAGTGCTGCTATTTTAGGAAAGAAAACAGCAACATATTTCTTTTCCCACGTTTTCAAGACGTATCTGAATCTGAGGAATATCAATAATTTAAGACTATATGTTATGCCAAATGTTTAAATTTAACAGAACATAATATACTAACATCATTTAATATAACTGTTTACTTCTGCAAGTTGTAGAAGTCTACGAAGAAGTACTGTAGTTATAACGAGCGTTCAAATAAAAACGTGGTCAAGTTGGTTCTGAAAATTTGAACGTAGGGCGTAGCGAATAGCAAATGAACTTAAACGTCATCTGTCAAAGCGCTATATCGCCGCTATCAATTTGAATATTTTCGTTTTAAAAAGCGTTTAAAATGGTGTTTTCTCAAGAACAAAAAGTGTTTATCATAGAGTCCTACTTTAGAAATGGACGCAAGATTGATGGAATATGGAAGTATTCTATTGAGGAATGTTTCATAGAATTTCAAAATCAATTTCCCGGCGTTGTTGAGTACAAAATTTTTCAAAGTGCAGTTCAGCGTTGTGTTAATGTTTTTCGTGAAACGGGCAGTGTAACAAGAAAAGAAGGAAGCGGCCGACCTAAAAAGCGGACTGAAGAATTAAAAGAAAATGTCCAACAAATAATGGAAAAT
Source organism: Anoplophora glabripennis (assembly GCF_000390285.2). NCBI lineage: Eukaryota > Metazoa > Arthropoda > Insecta > Coleoptera > Cerambycidae > Anoplophora > Anoplophora glabripennis. Next base: position 60,169 of record NW_019416831.1, read on the forward strand.
GCGCCAAGAACTTCTGTACGTGTTTTATCACAAATGGTGGGAGTATCAGTCGGTACCTGCCACACAGTGTTAAAAAAAGATTTGCGTTTGTTCTCCTATCGTTTAACTTGTCAGCAAGAACTTCATGAAGTTGATTTTCCGCGACGGGCTGTATTTTGTGAATGGTTTTTAAACAACTACGGTGAACTTCATAATATCACCTTTTTTTCTGATGAAGCCTGGTTTCATTTAAGTGGTTACGTAAACTCACAGAATATGAGAATGTGGTCTTCTGAAAAACCAGATAACTTTTTTGTCGAGGGCCCTCTACACGCTCAAAAAATTGGAGTTTGGTGTGCTCTCAATCGAAGGAGGATTTATGGACCTATTTTTTTTAATGGTACTCTTACTGCGCAAAGGTATAGAGAAGAAATTATCGCTCCTTTTGTTAACCAGCTGGAAGAAAACGAAATTACAAACTTTTACTTTCAACAAGATGGCGCAAGGGCACATACGGCAGGCGAGACGATGAATATGTTGAGGGAAGTTTTCCAAAATCGACTAATAAGTCTCAATGCTGAACATGAATTTCCACCGAGGTCATGTGATATTACGCCGTGTGATTTCTTTTTGTGGCCTTACCTTAAAAACACTATTTTTGAACTGCCTATTCCTGATTTAAACCATCTGCAGGCTCGACTTATAGACAAGATTCGTGAAATTAACAATACCCCGAGCATCTTAGAAAATGTCTTTAATTCTTTGAGGAACAGGTGTGAAAAGTGCTTGGAACAAGGAGGGGGACACTTTCAGCAGCTGCTTTAATTTATTGTTATAACAAGGAGGGGGACACTTTCCGCAGCTCCTTTAATTGTTTGTTATTGTTATCACGATTATTCTTTAAAATAAAGTTATATAGTCATTAACGTTATTGAAACTGACAGCTGCTATACAGCTCGTTGAGAAATAAGGTTAAGTTGGTCGCTATAAGCTACTCCCTACGTCCAATGTGTCAGAGCCAACTTCGACCACGTTTTTATTTGGACGCTCGTTATTTGCTGTAAACCGTTATTTATATTCATAATAATTTTATTATGAGAAAAGATTTCAAAAACTCATTAATGCAACATAAGTCTTGCATAAATTTCCTACAAAACAACACATATGGATTTTTTAAATAGCAAACAACATACAGGGTGTTAAAAATAGTATAACAAACTTCGAGGATGGGAATACTTGTCCCAGTAATATACCCCCTATATTGTGTTCCAGGGGATTTGAGGCTTTTTATTGAAAATTTTTAAGTTTCTTTTTCTTTTCCTTTTTAGGGAATTGCTTTTTTTTTTAATTTTTTACACCTATTTTAATTCTTGCGTAATATTCGATGGTATTGAAATACAATTCATATCCGATTAGATTCGGAAAGGGTACAAGCCAGGGTGAGGCGTTTTTTCCGTCATAATTTTTTTATTTCCAAGTTTGTCAAAATGGTGTTAAAAAAATTGATAATTTGAGATGCTTAATTTTGATTAAAAACTTTTGTTTCAAATTAAAGCACTCAATCGCTTTCCAGGTATTTGCGTATAATAATACGTCATTAGTAGAAATTCTTTACAGTTTTGATAGTAAGTCAGTTCAAAAAACATGAAAATATGCAGTAAAATATGTAAAAACATAACCCTTTCATAATCGGTTATGTTAAAAAATGTTCAGTGTATTAACATACCATTTCACTATTATTTAAAAAATGTTAAATGTTAAATATGGATGAGATATAACCTATAAAGTAGGTATATATCATGTTTTAAATGTCATTCCTGCTCAATGCCTACTGGTACAAAGCAGTGTTGTATACGTAGTGGCAAAGAGTGACCTACTAGTCTATACTTGACGTATCGTACTAGGCGAAATAAGCATTTTAAGTAATGATATTGTAGGAAACAACTACTCAGCGGGCTGCATGCCTTGACCAGTATTGATTTACACACCCAATATCAAGAACAAAGTTTATCAGCAAAATCACCAGACAAGACCTGTGATATTCTTAATTGAGTGCAACGTGTTTAATGTTAGTGACGATTTTTGAAAGGTGCAATTTTCTGGAACGACGATGCAACGTAAAATTTTGCATGAAACTGGGGACAACTTTCACGGAAACGTTTCAACTTTTGAAACAAGTTTACGGAGATCAAGCTCTAGGTCGTATGCAATATTACGAACAGTTTTTTCGATTTAAAAGTGGTCCACAGTTAATTGAAGATGATCCTCGACTAGGAAGGCCTTCGACTTCAACTAATGACTCCCACGTTCAGAAAGTCAAAGATCTGGTGTGCGCAAATCGCCGATGCCATTAAATTTTGATTAAAATTTGAATATGCATCGAGTTGCAGTAAAATTTGCTCCTAGTTTGATGACCGAACAGAAAGAAAACCCTGTGGACGTTTGTCGGCAAATCCTCGAACGACGATTGAATTTGAACGAAATTGATTGACGATGATTTGAATGACGATGAAACATTCATTCAAAGAATCATAATTGGACACGAAGGCTGGGTTTACAGCTACGGCATTGAGATAATAGTTCAGTCATCACAATGGATTGGCAAAGGATCTCCACGCCACAAGAAAGCACGTCAGTCTCGATCTAATATCAGTGATGGTAACTGTTTTTTTTTTCGATTTTAATGGAATTGTGTAATTTAAATTCTTGCCTCAATTATAAACAGTGAACCGTGTGTACTATCAAAGCGCTTTACAACGGTTATGTGAAAAAATCCGCAAAAAGAGACCATAGTTGTGACGAGACAACACATGGTTCTTGCACCATGACAATGCGCCCGCACGTTGAGCTTTGTCAGTTCGTCAGTTTTGTGCCAAAAATCAAATTACTGTCCTCCCTCATCATCCTTACTCGCTAGATCTGGCTCTTTGTGATTTTTTCTCATTTCCAAAATTAATATCAGTGTTGAAACCATTAACAAATTCGTTACATACCTTAAAGGCCATTTCAAATGAAGCTATCCAGAATTGCTTCGCGAAATGGAAACATCGCTGGGAAAAGTGTATGAATAGGGGAGGGAAGCACTTTGAAGAAGATAATGACCAATAATATATAAAATTAATAATAAAGTTTAAAAAATTAAGTTCAATTATTTTCTGAACAGACCTCGTACCTTATTTCATACAGGTGTACAGCAGCAACTGAATTTTGTAAGACGTAATAGGAACTTGAAAAATAATTATTTTATTTTAATAGAATTACCCCCTACTGTTGTGAACTTTATTTGGGATCACACAGTATATATTTCTACTCTCTGTAATATCCATTTCTAATATTTCTACCCCTCATTCTAATCATAGAGCGGTTATTAATATGCAATCATCTGTTAGAAGTTCCCAATTTAGGCTCTTAAAAAGATGAAAAGATATTCTATTATGTATAACTAACTCCTCAATGACCTTCGGACAAAAAAATAGACAATGGTAAAACAAACAAAGTGTTGTGTTTTGGAAAACAACGTCATTAGAAAAATTTGTGATTCTAACTATTAATTCATATCTATTCAAACATTATTATTTGTTTTACGTTTTACGCCCGTAAGAATATGCTGTGACTTGTTTTGTATTCCTAAACATAGAACGAAAAAATTTAAACAGTCAGTTAATTACCAAGAAATAAAATTTTATAATAAATTACCGACACTACATGTATATGTAATACTAAAATATAATATACTAAATTTAAGAGTTCAATTAAAAAAATGTTACTGACCAAATGCTATTATAGTATTAAAGACTTTACCAATGACAATCTGTAACTATGTATTATTTGTTTGTTTGTCTTGATTTATGACCTGTCCTATACATGTAACTGTCTAAATGGATCAATAAATATTATTATTACTATTACATTCCTTTACGCACATTTTGCTTTACTTTTAGCGTAGGTAACATGAAAATCATAATGGCATTTATCTTTATAGCTTCAGTGTTTCCCATTAATTTTAACATAAGCCGGCTGGATCGTTAAACAAGTAACGTTTTACGGAAAGAAATTGTTCGATATATTGAATTTTTATAAATATGCAAATACTAAACTTCTGTGACAGCTTGAGTTACATCCACAGTTCTAAAAACAACACCGTGCATGTTTATGCAAATGTATACGCCTTATTTTTAGCTGGAAATGTACATTTTGCATACTATCTGCAAGAATTAGAACATATTAAATTGCAAATTACCTATTCTTCGTAGAATTAAAAGAATTGTTTGAATGATTTGATATGTGTTGCCACTGCTTCTTTGTTCTCTCTATATATTTGTCCACACCAAGAAAATACTTAAATTAGTTCTTCAATTTTTATTTTTTTATTCATTATTAATATTTTAATTAATACATACATTTGGACGTTTTATCATTAATATTCTAAATTATTTTATATAATTCTTTATTTAATAAACATAATTATCAATTACTGAACTGATTTTAGTAAATGGAATAGAATAGTTCCTACTTCTATCTTCACTATTATTGATTCACGATATTTAAACCGCTTTTAAATCTACCCACCCGTATAGTCTAACATAATTGGCGAATTTAAAAGTACGTATCGATTAAATTCTGTTAATAGTCAAAACAAAATCAAATCAACCTGAATTCAGTTCATTATTATTGTTGGCATCGACTGGTATACCTGATGTTTCGGGACGAACTGTGCATCTTGTACTGACTGGCACTACCTAGTAGGTACGAAACTACCACTATAAAGGTCTTGGGTCAAAATCTATGAATTATCATTAAAACTTATTTTGGCTACAGATTTTTAACTATTTATTGGAATTAATGAATTAATTACCTTTTGAAGGTAGAATTCAAAAATACTGGAACAGTTGGGAGAATTCTTTTGTGGCCATTCAGAAAAATTCACCTTGCAAATTTTTTCTATTATTTAATATACCATATTGAAAGTACATGCACCAGTTACAAAAGCTACATAAATGTGATTTTTGATCATCCATTTCTGGGCTTCTTAAATCACAATGAAATTCGGAAACATATTTTGTAACCAACTTTTCAATATTTATTTAGCAATAAGAACAGTTATTACTAACATTTTTGTACTTACAATTTTATAAACAGAATTAAAAAAAAATCTACATCCAAATGAGAAGACTTTTATTCACTTTCCGCTTCTATATTATACTTATTGAAAATAATAATTAAAACTAACGATAATTTTCTTAGACTTTAAGAAGAAATGGTGAATGAATCTTATTTTTCAATTAGAAACTCACATTATAAGCTTTAACAGTTTTTGTACAGACATACGGGGACCACTTTTCTGATATGACAAGTAACTACAAATGTCAAGACTTGCAAAATGTGTCTGCTTGCAACTATGAAAATATAATTTTCCTTATTAAAATAATCTTAAAAAGCTCTTTAAAAAATATAATATCACAGTCTCGTTATTAATTCAAAAGTTGAGGAATGTGTGACAAAAAAATCAAATGCACGATATTTGTTAATAATAATTAATGTACTTTTAGTCAGATTTATGAAACAGCAAAAAAAATTTAAAAGGTGATCACAAAAAAAAAGGGAATTGTACCAGCACGGTATCGGTACTTTGGATTTTATTAAACACATGTTTATCAAAAGTAATACATTCCGATAATTGGCCAAAAGTTATAATCAAAATAAATTTTGTGAAAATTCATGGGCTACCAAATATTACCAGAAATGTGGAAAGCTGTTATGGTGGTTACTAAAGTGCAGAAAAAAATATCTTCAATCAAGAGTACCTACGTTAATTTTGAACCAATTGAAATATCTTCCTCTAAATAGATTCTTCTTGTGTCAAGAGCATTTATTCAAGATTATACTCGTAGTATAAATACATAGGAAGTCACGATTATTTTCTTAAATCTGCAATATCCCATTGACTGAAAAAACTTGTTTGAATTAATTTGCTTTCACTTAAGTAGTTCTATTTTTTGAATATTTAAATAAAATCCTTATCAGAATTTACTTATGTTTTGAAAACTTGACTTGTTATGTTATCATCATCTGCGAAATAAATAAGCTAAGCATATCTACATTGACAGATTTAGTTTATTTTTCAAGTTTTTGCATATTCCGGATTTCTTTAAATATTTATAAGTAAAGTTAAGGAATTAGAAAGATGTTTGTAAAGATATATGTCATCGATAAGAACCGCTCCCAAATAGGTGTCCAGTTCAAAATATTTCCCTTTAAAAACAGTAGGTTGATTGTGATTGCTGATTACTACATTACGAATGCCCGAACAAAGCCAAATTAAACGTTACTTGTACGTAATAATTAAAAACCGAGTATGACCTCATTGTGATGATTTTCTCTCTTTGTTAATGTAGGTGCAAGATAATGTCATTGGGCAACATCATTGCAAAAATCAACTATTTACATTACGCAATTTAGTCTTGTCGGTTTACTACTATTTAGGTTGGCAGACCGAAAATGTTTCACGGTTCTGTAAGAGCATTCAAGGTGAGTATTTTATTCAAATCCTTCCCCCGGAAAACCGCTATTTGGTCCTAACAGCTCACACTTCATTTTTTCAAGTTCTAAAATAATGGATGAGCCATGTGCACAAAAACCTGTATTAAATAAAAAGAAACTTTATAATTATGTATAATATTTTATACTAGAACTAAGTACCTAGTAATTTTTTAGTACTACTAGTAACATTTACTGTATAGCACAAATTTGCATATCTATGTCAAAACTTGACTTGCCAATTTATATTATGGCCTTCCTAAAATCTGAACGTCAGAAAACAAACGGTTTTTACAAAAAAAAAAATGGAGAAAAAACGGAGAAATTACAAAAAAAATATGTTTTTCTAAAATATATGTATTTCAAAAAATAAGAAACCCCTCAGAGCATTTCCGCACTTAGAAGAAAGTAATATAGATTTTGGCGATTCTTTGCCAATTAGTAATTGAAGACCCTGTATATATATTTTCAATGCACATTTTCGTAATTATCTACCCATCTGTGAAGTATAAAATAGAAATACCACTTGAATTTATTAAGTACAATAACTTTAGCCATAAATTGTGGAATTAGAACTTGATCTAATTTCTTAGTATGTAGTTGTTTCCACATACTTACTCTTTATTTGTTGTTTACTTTTGTGTCCATTAAAGAAACAAGTAAAAAGTGGTAAAATTAGGTCACTGGATTGGGAACAAATATAGTAATGTATATTACTTTTCCTTCCATTTATTATACAGGGTGGTCCCTAGGTAATAGTCCAAAATTCATGGGTAGATTCCCGAAGCAAAAATATTGCGATTTAGCTGAACTTACCTTAGCCCAAAAGTTGAGAGTTAAAATATTATTTTAGTGTTTTTTTTCCATTTATTGCAAATATCTTCACAAAATTTTAGGGTTTGGTTTGGAGTTCTTTAAGTAGAGGAATTGAAATCTGTTCACATTTTGGTTAAAGTTCATAGAGGGCGGTAAAGTTTCTTAAGTGTGGACGAAAATCAAATAATTGACGTTTTCCACTTGTCCTATTGCTGTCATTTGTATGCTATTTTCCATTAAGTATTATTCGTACCTAATTAAAATTACATCTTAATTTAAATTGTATGTAAATAAATGTGAGATAGAATGCCGAGACTTCTGTTTTTTTGGGTTACATGAAATCAGTTGGATATGGAGAAACTATAAAACCTGTGAAGAACTTTGGCAGCAAGTTTTAAATGCTACAAAGTCATTTCGCGTTAAGGATTTATACTTAATAAACGCGTTGGTAAATGTATTGAATTTAAATTCATCACAATTTTGAATTGTAAATAAACCCTTGCTTTTAACATTTCTAAATTATTTTAATTATTTCAACTATTAACATTGGTAGTTCGAAAGCCAAATATCTCGAAAACGGTGCGAAACAGCTACTTTCATGAAGTATACCATTTTTGTGTAAAAAAAATTGGAAAGTAAAAATTTGATACCAAAGATGAGACACCTTAAAGTACAAAAAAGTTATGTCGTTTTCAACACATTCAATCTACGGTAGTTAGCGCCCTCTATGAACTAATATATAACCAAAATGTGAACAAATTTCAATTCCTCTATCCAAAGAACCCTAAACCCCAAAATTTTTTGCGGATATTTGCATTTGTTAAGAAATAACTGAAAAAAAAACTAAAATAATATTTTACATTTAACACCCTGTATCTTCTTAACTATCAACTTTTGGACTAAGGTAAGTTCGGTTAAATAGCAATATTTTTGCTTCGGGAATCTACTCATGAATTTTGGCCCATTACCTCGGGACCACACTGTACAAAACCTATGGTCCTATGGACATCGCAAATTGTCCAGTAGGTACACACACTATTTTTTATTAAATCGCAAATAATATTAATTAATTCATATGAATTAAGAAACTTTTATTAATGCATACCTAACATTTCTTCATTACAATCTAATTGCTTATGAAATAGTTTCCTTGACAATCATTGTCTATTTATTGTTGCGATAAGGGTCAAATTCATTTTAATACCTATATATGAAAAAAATTTTTGAAATAGACAGTGGTGATGATGTTCAGGTTTCCGAGACACCACTAGAGTTAGTAGCAGCTGCAAAAATGTGACTTTAAACTTATTACCAAACAAATCTAGAGAAAAGTACGAATTCGCTTACAAACGTTTCAACACTTATTGCCTTATTGAAAAAAAAATTACCTCCCAACCGAACAAGTTATGATTGAAGTTGAAGGCACATGCGTTATGGTCCATGCTGAGAGCAACAATTAGTACAAAGGAAGACATTGATATACATATCAAAATATTTGAAATTACGTGTTTTTCTGAAACGTTAACAACAAATAAACAACTTGGAACGTTTATTACTCAAGCACAAGATTACAGGATATTTGTAAATAACTGCGAAATATTTTAGGGGGTGGTTGTCGAAGTTATTTTATGAAAAAAAGTTTATATAAACGTAAGTCGAAATATGCTTCGTTTCCGAGATACAGAGTGTTCAAATTTTAATTTTTTATTTACTTTTATTAATTATTTCAGAGTTTTAATGATATTGACTCGAAATTTGATGAATGTATTTTATTTAGAAATATTTATAGCAACCTACTCGATAATGTATCAATAGAAATTAAAAATACACAACTTACAATAAAATAGGTTTTATTTTTTTCCTCAAAAAACGGTGCAACCTACGAAAACAATTAAAGAGACCCCTTTCATTCAGAATTGATGGTAGATTTCTAAAAAAATTTCTAAACGGAAAAAGTCAGTGGCGTATCATTTTTTTTATTAAAAAAGATTGTGGCATTCTCGCATGAACGCCACTAGTGCAAGTAGAAATATTCGGATCACCCCAAAAAATGCACATTTTTCCTTCCAAAGCGTTATTTCAAATTTCGAATCAGTATCTTTAAAACTCATTGAAATAATTAATAAAAATAAATAAAAAATTAAAATTTAAACACTCCATATCTCGTAAACGAAGCATGTTTCGACCTACATTTATATATTTTTTTTCACAAAATAACTTCGGCAATCACCTTTTAAAATATTTCGCACTGATTTACAAACACCCTGTTTATACTTATTGAATAAGGTAGGTACGTTTAGATTTTAAAATAGCTAGATATTAGTTTTTCCATTTTAGATTGCTTTAATACTTGGTGTTGCCGGTGCATGTCGCCGTGATGAACGCCATCAACTAAATTTAAAAAATATAAATGATTTAGGATTCAAGCTTTTGATCAAGTACCGGATAAACGAATCTTATTTGCCAATGTATAGAAAATATGTTGCATGCGGTCCAAAAATTTTGAAAGTTGCCACTTTCATTAAATATTCAAATGGAAAAAGTTGCAAGCAAGTAGTAGGAATACACATTTGGTAAAATACCTCAAATTGTAGCAAAATTTTTAGATTTGCCAAATGCAGATAAATGGACACAGGTTTTCGTTGATCCTCTGCGACCAATTTGGTCAAGTTGGAGTATATTTAATTGCATTAAAGAGACATGGGGAATGGAAATCTTCAAAGTTACCGAAGGATATATAGAGGAATCTTTTACAAATAAACTACACATAGCAGATAAAATATTTAGAGAGAGGGAGAGACAAAGAGAAATTTGCTAATAGTAATAGTAATAATATTGTCAAAGAAGAAATAATTAACGGCAATAATGCCGCCAACTTTTCGAGTATAAAGGTCAGCCAATGTTTATTAGTTGTACAAACTGGTGTCTGAAATTGGACCGAACGATTTCAGAAAAAATATTTTGAGAAACCATTATTTTTACAAATTTTGTATTCTAAAATTACCTGCGTCGAGAATTTCAGTAAAAAAATAAACATTAATAAAAATGAAGCACATCTTTTTATTAAAAGGGGTTGTTGTATAAGGTGATAAAAAAATTGATGATGATTGATTTATTTTAGTATTAGAGAAAGAGTGGTAATTGAGAAAATTATTACCAAAAAATGTTGTGCAGGTAAGTGGATAGATAATTAGGTATATAGCACAGAACTGACACCACGAACATGAAAATATGAATTTATTTTTCGCATTCAGGCGTAAAATATTTACTTTGCCTGCTAGTGTATAAAAGTAAGATTTACCTACCATACAGCACGCGTAAAATTTGTATTTTGCGTAGGGTAGTGGAAAAGGATAATTTTCTATCTCGCGTGTGCACCCATTCACATACATCTACACATCTACGACCATGTGGTCAGCAACGGTTTGTCGGATGACACACCCCGTAGTGTTGTCGACCCTTCGTACTCGGTGTGCAAATGACAAACGGATCAATATTTAATCAACAACCGGGATACTGATTGGCTTACACTAATATTAGGAACATATACATTTCCCTTGCTACATTGACGGGGGGCTGAATCTACTCTATATAGCCGCAAATGCATACAGGGTGTTACAAAAATTGCTACACATTTTTCTCTATTCGAAACAACATATTTCTATTTATAAAATAACGAAAAACTTTTAAAAATAAATTATAATATAAACTATGAAGATTTATTATAACTTATGGAGCCAGCTGTGGAGTAACTGAATGCTCTTAGATATTATGGTCGGTCATTTGTATCTCACAATATAATTAAATTAAAAATTAACAATATTAGATAAATATCCAATTAGTATTCTTAATATTAGTTTCATTCGGTAGAGACAAACCAGTATTGCTGAATTCCATTAAACTGGTTTCTACTTTTATACATTTTATCTTGATTATAACATTTAACTAAACTTTCTTAACTAAATTTTTCATTGATAAGAGTTGTAATATAAGTACCTATATAATGGTAACCTAAAACCTCGTTCCCCAAACAAAATGACTACTTTTTTATTTCAGATCATTTATACAGGGTGTAACAAAAATAATGTTACATACTTCGCCAGCAGATAGAACACTTAAAATTAGTATGGGTACTTCATGTAAAAATTTTGCCTAAAGTTATTCCTTGGTGAGGCACAGTGTTGAAAAGTTGGATTTTTTTTTTTATTTTCAAGTATTTTGAAAACGGTAGGAGGAAATAATCCCAAGGCACAGGGATCACTCCATTACCAGGAAGAGGAAGACCACGAACAGCTCGTACAGTTGAGGTTGAAGAATTAATTTAGGAAACTGTTGGTTAAAATCCAAATGTCAGTACTTGGCAATTAGCCAGACGATTTAATACTAACCAAATGACCACTTAGAGGGTGTTACATGAGCATCTCCTTTATTTACCCTTATCATTTACAACGAGTTCAAGCTCTCATGCCTGCTGATTTTCAAATGAAAGAAAATTTTTGCAGATTGTTTATTCAGCAAATGGCTAACCCAAGATTTATTGCATCATTGTTGGCCACAGATGAAGCGACATTTACCTGGAATGGTGTTCATAATTGCCATAATGAACACCAATGGGCAACGAGAACCCTCATGCAATAATTGAAGGCAGGCATCAAGTTAACTTCAGGATAAATTATTATTATAGGACATTATCTAACTGGTCCTTACATTTTCCCACAACGTCTTACTGGAGATGTGTGTTATAACTTCTTAGTAGATGCGTTACCGCAATTTCTAGAAGATGTACCATTAGAGACACGAGTTAATTTATGGTATAAGCACGATGGTGCCCCCTCATTTCCATCGAGCTGTACGCGATCTTCTTAAAGAGCAATATCCCAACAAGTATATAGGTCCAGTTACTTGGCCTCCACGGTGTCCTGACCTTAATGCTATGGATTTTTGTCTGTGGCGCCATCTTAAATCATTAGTATATGCTAATAGCCTACGAAGATATGCTTCGACAACGTTTGATGGAATCCTGTGACAGAATCCGTAATTATCCTGGAATATTTCAACGAATACGCTTAAATATGATTCGATGTGTCCGTGTATTGAATCTAAGGGAGGGCATTCTCCACATTGGTTATAAGACGAAACAGTATTAGTTTGTGTTAGGGGGTCTGTAATGTAGTGTAGTATTCGTACCAAATTTGGGATTATTCTCTCCTACCGTTTTCAATATTTGAAAAATATTATTATATTATATTATATTTCAACTTTTCAACACCTTGTATCTCACCAAGAAAGCACTTTCGGTAAAAATTGTATATGAAGCACCCATACTAATTTTAAGTGTTCTATCTGCAGGTGCAGGCAATGTTTGTAAACTTATTTTTGTTACATCCTGTATATAGACAGAAGTAAAAAATATGGTATTTACCATAAATGTTGAGAAAATATAAGTTATATAAAGTTTAACAGATATTTCTGACCTACATAGTTATTAGGCACTTATGTGTTTGATGTTAGTAGTCAAAGGCATGACAAAATAGTCAGTAAAAATAGCCAGTATGAAGATTACCATTAAAATAAATTAAAACAAAATTTTAATATGAATAATTTTTTCATTGATTTCATTCTACGTAGTCACAATGAAATTTCTGAAAATAAGCCTGTATTTATACATGGTATTTTATTTTAAGATATAACAGGAGGCTATGTTTTGAAGAAACAATCCTATATTTTTATTTGGATAAAACAAAGGTTATATTCAAATAAATATACAAGGTGTATTTATACTTATTTAAAATTTATTCCTGTTAATCTGAAAAAAGTGACAATCTGCAATGTAATTGCTCATCATATGGACTACATCCTTTTACTCTTGGACACAGGATAATACGAATAGAAATGTAACTTTCGAAATCCTTTATTCCAATGGAATCGAATCCCATGATTTTCCAGCCACGTTTTTGGCAGTTCCCTAAAAGCTAACTTTGAAAGAGGACGAAAACTACACGAGAATACACTTCCGAATTTTAAAAATGTATAGATACATTGCAAAAATCGATTCATCGATTATAAAATCAGTCAAAAACAAAATTGTATTATTATTATTATTAATTGCTTTTAGATAAAAAAAATAATGAGATAAAGAATTTCATAAATAAATATACTACTTATACGGGTATGTCCATAATAATTATTAATTTTGGATTTATGTTTTACATTAAAAAAAGAAAAAATGATAACAGTGCTTAGATAGAGAAAGAGAAAGATAGAGAAATACAATGTCTATTACATAATAGATAATGTTGAAATACTACCGCAATTATTTATTTCTGTATTTTATTTATTTATTTATTTATTTTTCATTTAATCAGGTAGGTATTTTTGATAACATTCATCAAAGGCTATTTATAAACTAATAAATTTGACAATGGATTTGCTTAACCAGAAGTATCTGGCAACTAGATAATTGCTTACGATTTCACCATAAAACAAGGTAAATTGACGACTTTAATTACAATGATCAAAAGTTAAACGTGACAATTTCTTTGCTCTTCTTTTTTAGTTCAAGCAAGCAGTTATTTATTTAAAATATATATTTCTCGTTTCAGAGTGACACACACACTCAAATAAAAATGTATGTAATATCTCATAAATATCAGAAAATAGTTGTGCTAAAACAAGTTTTATATATTTAATAATTAGAGAGGACTTTGGTACCTGCAACAAAGCTCAATTTAATTATTGTCGCTAAAGCAAGAAAAAACTAATAAAATGGGTTCAAAGATTGACTTTGACTTTGCCACGTCAGGAACAACTACAATCGGTCTAAAATGTTTAATTTAGTAGTTAGTTATCCCAGTGTACACAAACCAAAGTACTTCCAAAGAACGCGACGCCTTAAATTGGCGGGAATGTTCGAATTTTCACTTGTTTATGTTACTATTCTCTGCTGTCAGATTTGATATTAATCGGACAACCCATATAAAAGTTACAGGAATTATATTTAAAAAACATTAGATATGTTATATTTAGTTTCAATGAAAAAAATAGAAAGTGTACTGCTAAATTTGCTTCAGTAAGAGACAATACAATCAATTTTTTTTAGTTTAAAAAAATTTTCCTTAATCAACTGATAGACACACAACAGTCGTTTTTACTTTTCAACAAATGTTCATTTTTTCATAAAGTTAAGCCTAGTCCAAATCTGCAAACAATTTTCACTTAAAAAAGTTTTTTAACAAATGCCCCAAGCAAAAATAAAAACATTCCCTTTAAAAAAAAATAAAACAAAATATATTTCAAAATCCTTTTTTGAGAGAGTTGAAAATAAATGAAGATTAAGAGATTTTTTTAGAATAATGTTCACTGACTTAGAAACTTTAATTATTGAAAAGATCTAGGTTTGCCAACATCGAATTGATGCTGACCCGAAAAAATATTATTTCAAACAATTTTCACACGAAGGAACGCCAAGGGGTCGTCCATTAATCATGTGAGGTTTTTAGGCCACTTTTTTACACCCTCCCTCCCCCCTGGTGATACGTGGTGAGGTTGTAAGCTCCCCCCCCCTCATCTAACATCACGTGTATTTTTTTGTTAAAAAAACTTCAATATTTTCAGAATATTGTTTTATGAAAATCAATAAAAAAACAGCGCGGGCGGGGCGATGGACGATTTTACAAAGATCAACCGCGTCAATTGCGCGTTACTTATCATGATGTCATATCGAAGCTCGCAGCAAGGCATCTGGGGCATGTGCGAAAATATACACGTGAGATGTAACAACAACCCCCCCTCCCCCATTGTGAGCAATAGTGATGTTATCTAAAGCCCCCCTCCCCTATTTGGAGCTCACGTGATTAATGGATGACCCCAAGAGACCCTCCAAGATAGATAAGGCGATTTTATAAATGCTAAAAAAACAAAAATTCTTATTGTAAGAAAAATAGAATTTAAAAATATAAAAAATTCATTTGTTACATTTAACAATATAACGGGTGTATTTTTTAACCGAAACTTTCAAATATCTCGAGAAATAAGCACCCTATGAAAAAAATGTCAATAATCAAAATACATTAGTGCTAAAATTACACTATCTCCCCCACTCCTTGTAAGTGGAGAGGAGGGTACCTTTGAAATTTTAAATAGGAACCCGTATTTTTTATTGCAGATGCGAATACTACGGCTAAAAGTACGTAGGATTTGTCTGAAACATTTTTTTCGATTCATTCAAATAGATGGAAAATTTTACACAAAAGTTTGTAAACGGTTTTTGTAGTTTTTACGCATGTTTTGAATGTTCTTGAACAAATGTATGTAGATTTCCACTAGGCACAGCATTTTGAAGTTGAATAAAAATAAAATTTTAATTTCAAATTAAAACTTAATTTAATTAATTAAAAATAAAAATCTATCAGTTAATTATGAAAAAATCGAAATTTCAAGGACGACTTTAATTTTTTACGTCACAAATTTCCTTCAAAATTTTTTCACGGAAGGCCTATGTGAGCATAAATATGTCCACCTTAATTTTCACCAGCCCCGTCACTAAATAATAAATATCTTGTGTAATGTCTTTAAAACACATTTTGAGATATTATCCAATTTTTTTTTTCAGTATTAAATAAGTAATTAATATTAAATTGAATAAAACAATGTGCACTAACCTGAATAGCATGCCCATGGCTCTGTTGGCTGATATTCAATTGTTGAGCTTGATTAATTTGTACGTTAGTTCCAGAGTTATTCCCGCCAGGTCCTGATGGCGGCCTAGGCGGCGTGCCACCACCAAATGGACCAGCATTGGTGTTAGGCCCAGTCCCACCACGAGGCAAGTACCCTGGGCTGCCGTGGCTGCTCGCGCTGGGGCTACTGTAGGGCGAATACTGTTGCTTGTACATTCCCGCACTCTTTCGTTTCATGTCAAATTCGTTGCTTTGGAAGATCATCTCTTGTTTAATCATATCAGGCTGTGGGAAGGTAGGACTGTTCTTGTGGAAGTTGGAGTTGGAATTGGGACTACCGTAGTCGCCTTGGAATTGGAAGTCGGGGTACGGCGATCTGGAGTTAGGAACACGGTTGTTGGGATTGAACGAGAGTCCCATTTGATTCTTGTGTTGGTGTTGTTCAGCCATTTGTTTTAAGGTTTGAGCGGCTGGACTTAGTTCAGTCTTACTGAAGTCCATATTCGAATAGGAAGGTATCCTGTTTTTGTTGATACCTTGGTTATCGAACACAGGGGGTGAATAGTTATTTTGATTATGTAGCAAAGGACTGTGCGTATTTTTCGCGTTCTCCGGAGTGTTCACGTTCTGAACTAAATCTTTGTTATCCTCTACTTTCATACTGTTCGTGTTAGTTTCGGGCTTATCTTCGAAGTCAAAGTCTTTCATGAGTTCTGGATAATCCGGATAGTTACTAATATCTGAGATCAGATCTTTAAAAGCTGCTGATGATATGATTTCATCGTTGGTGTCGTCACCAATGAGATCCGAAAAACCACCGAAACCGGCACCACCGTTCGCCGCCGCGTCCTTTTCCAAAGCCGCGGCGCACTGGTCCAAGTCCGCGAAATCATTATCAGGTTCTTGTTTAACACACTCCACTAAAGTGCCAACGTCTAGGCCAATGTTCGACTTTTGATGCATATTCGACGCGGGAGTTGAGGGATTCGATTTTGGGGACGAAACGTCACTTTTAACGGAAGCATTGGCGTGCGTCTTGACGGTGACATTTGTGGATATCTGCTGGGGTTGCGAGCTAGCTGCCGACGTCGTAAACTCCAGCTGCTGGACTATTTCTACGGAGAATTTCGTCAAGCCTTCATTCTGATGGGAGCCATGCTGCTGGGTGGTGCACTGAAGTTTCACCGGTGGCTCGAAACTGTCGTTGGGCCCCCCGGGGTCGTGTTCCTCCGCGGACCGCTTCAGGAACTTCTGCTGCTGCAACATAACGATAAAATGTTAAATGCGATCAACGTAGAACGCGAGAGTGCTTAAAATGCGCAATGATCGTGTTTTGTTTAAACAATACTCCCATTAATGACGACTGAGCAAGTATCATTGTAAATCAAACATGAGTAATTATTGTCACAATGTTTATGTATTACGTCATTAACATAAAAAATGTTACGACAGACTTTCCCGGTACACCAACACTAACTAAACAACGTCTAAAAATGTCGATAAAGCAATGGTCTAGATTAAAATCACTAATTAAACAGCGTGTAAATAGCACGGAACACGTTTAAGCAAAACCTATAAAATTTAAATAAACACATCAATTATTCCATGGTAATTTTTAAGAAGTAGCTTGCTTCGATGTAATGCCTCAATTAAGGAAAGGTCATTCACCAGCAAACGAAATGTAAATTAGCTCACAAAAAAATGGAGAAACGTAGACAATTTCTAATACGGTTAATACACTTCTACGCGGAGGGTATTTCTCTTTTAATTGGCAGAACAGCGTAAAAACATGCAGAATACAATTATTTAGAACGACGCGACGGTGGCGAAAAACAGTGCAGTATTTTGTCGGAATAGAAATTCGAAAATTCAACTGTGGTTACATAACAATTAAAACGATTAGATTCGGCATAAAAACGAACAGTTACATAGACAATTTACTGTCTAAATGGACGGAATATAAATATTAAAAAGCTATAAATTATCTTTATATCCAACAAAAAATTTTATTCAAATCTAAAATTGTTATTCTCACAACTACAACGACCAATAAAAGTATGTGCAAAATTTTGGAAGTAAATAAATAATGCTCTAAAAATACTAATCAGCAATTAAAAGTTTCATATGTATTTTCCATTTATCTGAAATATGACTTAGATAATCATGAAACACAGACAGTAATATAAAATTCCGGTACGTATCAGGTGCAATACATTCTCAGTAACAAATACTAAACAGTATTTGTGATTCCCCAGCCATTACATGAATCTAGAAAAAAATTTTAGAGATTGAAAGTTGGAATCTAGCTGATTCTCTGGCATGCACACCATGGAAATCTAGAAAACGGGATGAGGTAGAAAACTGTTTAAGTTGAGAAAAAATGACGCAACGATAAACGCTCTGGAATTATGCCATTAGTTTTCTTGTAGCTCTCGTAGATTTTTTCATTTTTGAATAATTTTGTATCAGTAACTTTCGGGAGTTACATACAGTAACTACGATCATTCATCAGTAGAATCACCAGAGTAGTTTTGTTTCTCACAATATCATAGCTCTAAATTTATACAGGCTGTTACAAATTCGCTTCTCACTACAGGGATTTCGGAAACGGTAAGAGCTACGAAGTAGCTTAAATGGGGGCAAAGTTGCGTAATCAGGGGACCAACAATATGCCTCTAAAAAATCAAGGCTAACATGATTAGTTTTCGAAATATTTGAAAAGAAACGAAATTTTGGAAATTCGTTTTTGTTTAATTTCAGCCTTGTTTGAGGAGATATTGAAAAAAGAACAACACTTTCTCGTGGCCATTTTTTGCCCTCTATCAAATGGCATAATCAATTTTTATATGTAACGTTTCGTTTCTCCAGGACCATCATCAACTTCATTTTTTTAAATACGACCCTGGAAATTTTATTACATTTTTTGCAAGCCTGCATGACCCCCAATACTGTACTGCCTCAGCCCGAACCAGATTCAGACGTTTTGTCTCGAAAAATTAATCTTCAGTGTATTCGTTCCAAATTTATCTAAATTTGTTATTTAGATTTCAATGTTTATTGAATTATCGTACACTGTAAGCGTCGTTAGACCCTGTGAAATCCATCTAGTTATTTAAACTATTACCACCACGCGCTACAATAGAACATTTATTATTATTAACTATTACCATCACTTCGTCATACATAACTCAATAAGTTGTTGCGTCAAAATTAAAACAATGTTACAATTTTAATTTTATTAGGACAAATTAATTCTTAAAAATGCATATGAACAACCAAAACGTTAAAAAATTTCAGTAACTGTTCAAAAACATTTTCGTTTTGGCAAAGGTTGAAAATGAAGATCAGCATAATATTATCGGAATTTATTATATCTGTAACTGCAACTGTGAAAGAGCATGTCAGATGTATTTGTATGAATATCCTGAAAGAAAATAGATCGGAATTTGTTTGAACTTTGAGCACTCGAGAAGCCTAGGATTAACTATGGACACGGGAATAAAACTCTAATAATGTTTTATTTTAATGCGTGGTGGTAATAGTTTGAATAACTAGATGGATTTCACAGGGTCTAACGACACTTACAGTGTACGATGATTCGATAAACAAAGAAATCTAAATAAAAAATATAGATAAATTTGGAAAAAATACACTGAAGATGAATTTTTCGAGACAAAACGTCTGAATCTGGTTAGGACTAAGGCAGTACAGTATTGGGGGTCATAAAGGCTTGCAAAAAATGTAATAAAATTTCTAGGGTCGTATTTAAAAAAATGAAGTTTATGATGGTCCTGGAGAGACGAAACGTTACATATAAAAATTGATTATGCCATTCATTAGAGGACAAAAAATGGCCATGAGAAAGTGTTTTTCTTTTTTCAATATCTCCTCAAACAAGGCTGAAACGAAACAAAAACGGATTTCCAAAATTTCGTTTTTTTTTCAAATATTTCGAAAACTAATCATGTTAGCTTTGATTTTTTAGAGGCATAATGTTGGTTCCCTGATTACGCAAATTTGCCCCAATTACTTCGTACCTCTTACCGTTTCCGAGAACCACGTAGTAAATTTGTAACAGCCTGTATAGCATAGCTCATAGTATAATAAAAGTAGTATAGATACTTAGTATTTTTGTAAAAAAATATAGCTAAAGAATAACTAGAATTTTATATATGTATTATCTTTATTTCTTACAAAATCATTAATTTCTGAATAAGATATTTACTATGTACCTAAACCACCAGTTATTAAATATACATAAATATTTTACCACTGCCATTAAAACGCCATTGTCTTTAACTTGTACCCTAAACTTTCAAGTGATTTGTGACTTTAAGTACATGAATAAATGAATTAAGTTCATGAGTGCTTATAATTTGGAATGTGAAATTATGTTTCAAGTGTCATTAAGCACACAACTCCGCTTATTATGTTTTTATGTTCCCTATGCAAGTGCCACACTTCGCTTTGTAAAAAAACTGAATCGAATAGTGATAACCACAACAGGAAATTGTAGTCTTGGTGTAATAAATTACATAAATAGGTATTCATGTCTCATTTATACTCTTTACTTTCCATAATATCCTTTCAGTTTTGACAGAAAACTTCTGATGCCTTTTCTAAAGCAATTACAGTTATGATAATGGCTTAAAAAACAAGTATTTAATATTCACAGCACGTCCCCCGGACGAAGGAAGTGGCGCCACTGTCAAGAGCAATAACATACTGCACAAGGTATAGTGACGTACTTCCTCGTCAAAATGAAAGCAATTATTTGTGAGTGGGTACTGGCATGTTCGGTGTAGCTGGATAGCAACAACGCCAGCTCCACGGTCCAGCTTTGAATGTGGGGGTGATTGGGGCACCGAAAGTCGAACTTACTCGCGGTGGATGTAATCAATTGACGCCACCAACGGAAATGATTATATAATAAAAAGTATTTATAAAATTGATTCAAACAAACAGACGCAAGGGACATTATAAATGAATAAGTTTGTACATGATTATTATTATCGACACCCAACCAGCTGATTACCATGTTGTTAGTGAATGCTATTGTATAGGGTGAGCCAAAGTCGACACAACTGACGAAGTTCCCCGTGTTTCTCGAGATGATAGAAAAAAAGTGATACCTATAAATGACACGGGCCTGATTTTTGGGAAAAACAGTTGAATGGCGAAAACCGCATCTCGTTACTTTAATCTGTTTAAAAATCTCAGAGGGCGATTTTCATTGTGAGTTATTTTTTATGATGCATTATAACTTTTTGTTCGCAATAATATTTGATAATATTTACAACCAGGAGTTTTACAATGTTTTACATATAATCCTGCGGCGTATGCGATATTTTTCTATAACTTCCGGTTTTTCTGTTATAACGCAAACTTAAACAAACACACATCTATTTTTTTATTTTTGAAATCTGCATAAAATTTCTTTTCAATTATTGATGTATCATATGTGTCAATTACACAAAAAATCTTTATCAATTTTAAACACCTAAAATTATTTCTTTTGTAAATCAAAAATATTAATCAAATTCAGAGTACAATGTATTCTTTATTCATCAATACTCAAATATATCTACGGCATACGTAATTATGTTAAGAAGCAGTTGAAAAAATATATTTTTAGTGTATTCCTTGAAAGAATTGTCTAAATATCATGTATCACTTGCAAGGAGATATTTCGTAAATTTCAAAAATCGAAAAACATATTGGGTGTTCCATTTAAAAAATTACACTGCTAGGCAAAAAAAAAGTTGTCCGTACTTTTCATGCGACATATGTTATCCATTGTCTCCTGATCACGAATCCAGTGTCAGAATTGAACTATCACATCACAGGAATTTCCTAACCTCAAAAAAACAGGTCAAAAATGGTAAAAATTCACGAAAAAGTGCTAGGAAAAATACAAAAACATTTTTTTTTTTTCTAAAAAGGTGGACCTAACCGTCTGGAAGCAACGGTAAGTCAAAGCAACCATTTTTTATAAACCGGGAAAAATAGTGGCAGAAAAAACTTTATGGCGGCTTCGGTGGGGATGAAGAAAACCAGAAAAAAAAAGTGGATCCTAACCGGATCTACTCAAGTGCGATTTTCTTGTTACAACATGCACTTTTATGGAAAAATAGTGGCAGACACCGCAGTATGACGGTAATTTGAAATCCGGCGTGGGAGAATTTCTCATAAAACTCGAAAACTGCTGTAAAACAGTATAAAATAAGTAAAAACTAAAAAAAATTTCTGACGCTTGCCAAATAAGTTCCATAACGACCGCACAAACGTTACATAATGCTGGCAGGCATTTTCTAACCTCAAAAGGTCAATTAAGGTCAGATATTACCAATTTTCAAAAAATAACATATTCGCTCCAAATTTGGTACTTATACGGGGGTTTTCGGGATCGCTGGTCACGGATCCGAGGTAATTTTGCAAAATTCAAGATGGCGGATTCAAGATGGCCGTCCAAATTTTCAAAAAATAACTGGTGCGCGCCAAATTTGGTATACTGGGGTTCTTGGGGTCGCTGATCACTAGAGTTCGGGGTTTTCGTCGGCTAGTCATAGGCGTGTTCATAGTAAACAAATAAATAAACAGGTAGCTATAAATAAAAATAAATAAATTTTCGTACTTTATCAGCGAAAGGTCGTTTGCTACCCCTTGGCGTGTTCGACATTATTAGAATATTAAAACACGTATACACGAAGCAAACGCGAAGCCAATACCTGCCGTTATTACCGGTTTCGTACGACGCGCTGTAGCGAAAGGCCAACGCGATGGTTATGATCATCCGACCGAGTCCCGACCTCTACTGATCACGAATTCGAGGTCAAAATTGCGAAATTCATTTTGTAATATTTTTGTTTTCTTTATAACATGATTACCCAATCATGTTTAACCTCCTATTTTTGGTTATATCTTGTTCCTTTTTCTGTAAAAGATCTATTCACTGGTTTGCTGACTAATCTCAGGTAATAAAGTACATAGGTAATTGATTAAATTTTTAAAAACGAATTTTGTAATTTTGTAAATCTGATCTCGGATTAGTGATCAGTGACCCCGAAAGCCCCCGTGTACCAAATTTGGCGCGAATGTGTTATTTTTTGAAAATCCGTGATATCTGTCCGTAATTGACCCGTTTTTCGAGGTCAATTCTGACACTGGATTAGTGATCAGGAGGCAAAATTACTACGGATAACATTTGTCACATGAATAGTACAGACAACATTTTTTTTGTGTGGCTATGTTATAAGATTTGTATTAAAACAGGAAAAACGGAAGTTCTAGAAAAATACTGGTAGCTTCTGTGTAAAAACCTATCAAACATTTTCACAAACAAAAAAGGTATACGGCGTCACAGAATACGACCAAAATTAAAGAAAGTCCTGTATATTTTAAATTCAAGAAAACAAAATGCAGTTTTCGTCACTGAACTTTTCTCGAAAATCGAACCCGTAGTAGACACTTTTAGTGTGACGTCACATATTTAGGCAACCCGTAAAAAAATATTTTTACAAGAATTTAAAAGTACTTAAGAACCAAAACGTGTTTGGTAAAATAGATACACTAATGTGCCTAAAACTTACAAAAAACGAATAAAAGATTATTCCTACATTGAAATAAAGTAAAAATTTTACATTAACCGTGTTATTCCTAATGCGCATGCTCGGAAATAATAGCATCATATGCAGGTCTTGTTGATATGTCATCGCTGACATCATTAGTGTATTCTCTTGTTTTGTTTAATCTTGACATTCTCTAGTTCTACTAAGAATTTTTATTGTTTTTCTTGTTGTTGTGCTGTGTCAGTGTGTTTATCGAGTATTTTTTTTATTCAAGTGGTTTATTATAGACGTACTCTTAACCAAACTTTTCTTGAATATCTTGTTGCGAGGCTACTTCGCTTACATGAAATAATCTTTAATGCGCATGCTCAGCAAAGTTGATATAATTTTAATTCATTAATTACTATAAAAGACAATACTGTTCTATAAAAATTATATATATTCTATAATTCTTTTGGTTTGACACTTAGCGTTTGAAACTTCTTAAATATTTCTAATATTGCCAGAATATCACGATATTTAAGGTCATGACAAAGAGGCCATTCTTTTGGCACTTATGTCCAATGTACATAAGATCGAAAATCGATCTAGTAAAAATATTGGAAGATTCTTCATGACAATGTGTACTATGGGGTTGCCTATTATTTGGCGTATGTGACGTCACTGCTAAAACGGTCTATAGGAGAAACCACCAAAAATACTCGAATTTGGCTCATCTTATACAAAGAGTAGTATAAGTCCTTGTATAAATTTTGTCTTGAATTTAAATATGTTTGTACGATTAGTGGGTACATCATTATCATCAAACTTATGACGTAAAAGACTATAACATGCTTTTACAGAAAACTACTTATTTATGTAATTCGTGGCTGTTTCTCTATTACGAAATAAGGATGATAGCGACATGAGATTTTAGTTGTATAGTGGTTCTTATTAATAAGACGCACAATTAAAACAAGTATAGTACGATACAACAGTCTATCGAAATGCATTGTATACATATATTTTTAAGTTGACAGTTAAATAATAAGTTTATACAAAAATTAAAAAAAATATGGTATACATATGTTATCATGTAAAGTTAACAAAAAAATTTATGTGAAATTATTTATTCGTGGCATGTTGACAATTAAATTTCGGTAAAATTGAAACAATAAGATCAAGATTACATTAGAACATTCGCTTTCACCGACTGTGATTGGTGTAATTTTTCTCAGGAGATTCAATTCAACCAATTAGCGACCGCTTTATCTCAAGCGTAAACGTAACGCAACGGTTTGTCATTGTTCATTGTAAACGAATCATTAATATTGGTGACGCCAAGATATAAAGAATTTTAGTTACCAGTACCGGCCCTGTAATGTTGATTGCCTAAGCTCGGTGGTCACGTGGCTTGTAAACATTTATGAAAGCTTTGTATCTTGAACAGCAGTACAGTTTACTGTACATGTAATTAAGTAATAGATTTATGCGCAAAATCAGAAACAATCGGTTAAATTAAGAATAAGTATGCATAATTTTCTTTTACAGAAAACCTGTGACAAACACAATGTTTCTATTATGAACGAAAAATCAACTATGCAGGTATTACAACTCTTACACCTTAACTTTGCTTATATGAAATTGGAAGAAACAAGATAAATAAATAAATAATAATTTAGATTTTTCCTTCTCCCCTTGCCATTCTTACGCAACAATGGTTTCCGCCAATACTATACCCTGTTATTCACATCTAGCTTCTCAATGTTGAGCGTTGCGGTAAACAAGTCAGTAGGACGTGTTTTATCTTATTAAAAGCATGACTGATGATAACCGATGTGTTTTTCTCGTGAATTCTTTGAAAATGTGCCATCTAGTGGTTTTCGGTAATACAATATGAGCCCTTTTATGTTCATAATTTACAAACTCAATATTCACATGATTTTCGAGGCAAGCGTTGCGGTAAACAAGTGAATGTTTTGAATATCATGATGTACTAGTGGAAAGTGTTTTATTTTATTTAAAACAGTTTCTGGTATGTTTTCAATATTTAATGGGTAAAATTATTATTATTTTGAGTAATTTGTTGGATTGTGTTCTTAAATAATCGTTTTCCAATCGTTCAAGGTTTACTTTATTATGATGTTAAAATTTTGGTTATGATTACTGCATAATTTAGTTTTAATTCACCTTAATTAAAATCAATTACTATTTTTTAAACTGGAATACGTCACGGTGCATTAGAATTTGATTTAACCCGTGGTATGAAATAAAAGGATTGATCCTGTCTACAGTCACCCATGTTTCGAAAAGAATTCGAAAACGGAATTTCACGCATGTTTCAAAAAGATAGTGAAAAAATGGACACCAGAGTATCATCCCTAGTGTTAATACAAATAAATGTTTAATACAAAAAAGAAGGTTAAGCAAATACCTCCCATAAACATACACAAAAAACAAACATTGTAGTGTAAGTGCGGGTTTAGGTACAAAAATAGAGCGTGGACCATTATACCAAAGCCAAGCAATCTCGTCGTCAATGGAGGAAGAGCGACAACATCGACGTATTCAAACCCAAGCGTCCGTTGAGGTTGGCGTGAAGGGGGAGACGCCCGACCATAGCGGTAGCCCCTTCGCAGATGGGCACGCGAAAATGAAGAACCCAAGAACTGTCGCCCAACACTATAGAAATATGGATGTGCACCTGTATAGAAATATGAGATGCACTTTTATACGCCAACCAATTAAAATTCACGACAGTGTTATTCTACATATTTTTCTTGACATATGACTTGGCAAACCAGCAATTTGATGATGTGCATGCACAAACGTTTACCTTTAAATTTAAATTTAAAATTTAAATATTTATAGATGTCAGATTTTAATTTATGATTATGAAATTAATCAAAAAGCAAAATTAAGCAGTATTAACGTATTTTTAAAAGTAATTTAGCATTTCACATTTAAATATGTTTTATTTACAAATAATTACAGTCCGTTTGATATTTGTTGAGATAGAATTCCAAGAAAACCTCTGCGTCACTTTCTTGGAATTAACCGCATTCAGTACCTGAGGTAAAAAGACATTGACGGCGTTGCGTTCACCATAGCAGCTACCTTGTAGTGCACACTGTTTTGCAAGTACGAAGGTGTGTTTCTTCGTAGTAGGATCGTATTCGATGCATAGTAGAGCAACAAATTGTCGGACTTTTATTTAAGGAAAATCGTGGTCATCATTTCTAGGAGGCGTAAGATGAACCATTTCAAATTTAAAATGAAATTGAATGTAAAATCTGAAATACCCAAGGACATTTAAATAAAGGGACTATGCATGTCACAGTCTATCTCATATGTTGGGTGAAGCTAGACAAGGGGAAAGCAGAGGGCTTTATTTTCATCCAACTGATGCGCGCGATTACATCTCCAATGTCGTACATTTTGGATGGGTCAAAATAAAATATTTTATAGTCCTAAGTCAATATATTTCAACAGCTACTCAGTATTTTTATAATAAATATATATAATATTTTTATAACTTCTTGGAATCCCAATAACTGTAACCATCTCTTTCTTGTTGCACCAGCCTCAAGCATCCTAAAAACGTTCACATTTCACTTTTAGAATTCTGAGGCAAATTTTCAGTGGGACATAAAAATATATTCCCAAAGGAGAACATCAGTGAACCACCACCATATTGTTGTATTTATTCAGTTTTTATGCTCGTGCATTTAGTAAAATTGTAAATATATTTTTGAAAAGGTTTTTGTCGTAGAGGAAAATGAAAATGATGAATGATTAAAATTTGTAATGTTGGGTATAAGGGATAACATTGAAATACCTATAAATATATTAAATATAAATAATGTCTGTAACTTATTTGTGGTGCAGCATTTTCCTTTGATTTTAATGGCCAAACGTGGTTCATATTATTGTTTTCTTACTATTTCAGCAAAAATTTTAAAAAAATACCAAGTCAGTTTTATAAAATTTTACCGTTATTCAAATAAAAGTTACCCACACGCACGACAATGGCCACAGTTGCATATACATTCCAAAGTCACCTTCAAGCACGCTTACCTGTGGAAGGATAGCTGATGTGGATGTTTATAATCCAATTTCTTACAAATTCTGCACTGTCTAACCATATTCACACCTTAAAAGTTTATCCAAAATACATGTATAAACACTAATCACGTTTCACTTACTAAAATCACAACTATTTTCTAACAAGAGACGCCATATTCTGCCAACCACGGCAGAACGAACGAGGAACACGCTACAAATTATTGCGTAGTTGCCAAGTCTTCAAACATGGCAAATATGAAAAATGAAAAATAGTTTAATATGTACAGAATTTAACAATATTGTATGCATAACTTAATAATACTATCCTATAATAATAATTTTCACAATTGTGATGAAAATTGCGATAAAAATATTAAGTACATTTCCAGTATAATTATACAGCTGACAACAATGATACAATTAGACTGTGAATAGACCAGGCTTCATCTAGAAATGTAAATAAATAAGTCCCCTTTATTTAAATGTCCTTAGAAATAGCGCTTCATACTGGTTCTGGTATAGATGTAGTCGCCCAGGTGCATCGAGTGTACGAAGTTGTCGGTTGTAAGTTAAATACTAACCTGGAGAGCTTGGTCGTAAATCAGAGACCGCCTCCAAAAAACAAGTAAACAGTGGCGCGTACAGAAGTTAAATGTAGCACATATGTGGAATTTAAAAAACAAATTGGATTTATAATAAATTACATCTAAAATCAATAGTTTATGAGAATAAAGGGATTTTTGTAGGAACATAGTGCCAGACGTGAACTGATCCCTTCATCCCTTCATAATATATAAAGAAATTATTGAATTTCTAAACCCCTTAAAACCGTACTGTACTGGATCCCTTGACAGGCAATGATTTATTACTTTGCATAGAATATGATCCTACTATAATACTACCTATGTATTATTATTTAGTCTAAATCAAGCTTACTGCGCAATGGGAATTTGAAAATAACTTCAAACTGTTTGTTTTATAGTCTATATAACTTTTTTTTGTAAATACAATTTTAAAAACAAGTCAGTCATTGGAAATTTAAATGCATCAGTGGCGTAGAAAATTTGACCCTCTGAAAGGCGGCACAGGCAAATTTTAGTGTTACTACTTTTTTAACATTCAATGATTACATTATATTTAAAATTATACTTACAACAAAAAAAAAATGTTAATTATTTTTTTTTGTGAAATCAGTACCTAATCAACTGTGGAAAAAAATTATTTCGGATTTATTAAAATAATAACCGGAAAATGTGTAACTTTCTCGAATAGAATGAAATAATTTTTTACTTTGAATTATAATTAGGAATCAAATTCACTGATCGAAGGTTCTAAATGGGGTGTATCCTACTGTAGTCTTTCCGATATCAATTGAAGAACCAAGAGGATGACGGTATGTTCAGTCGCTGAAATGTTTGAAAAACTTGTTCCCATATTTATTTAGCCATACCCATATACAGGTCTGGTCGACCTAAACGTGGAGGTGGTAGAAATGTATACGACCAGTTGAAGAATGCGAGCGCGGGCAAACGAAATACAAATACAGTTGCATTGGGCAACTGAGCAATAAATCTCAGCCGTTGACAAGTGGTCGACAAATTGCCCAGCAGTGCAATGCAGCAATGCCGAATTTGGTGTGATCCAGGTAATTTCAATTTATTATAGGCACCTTCAATTAATCATCGATATTGCAATTGCGAAATGGAGAAATAATATTATTACAACATGGCATTTTGGAGACCTTTTGAAAAGGAACAAAACTAATTATTTGAGGACATAAATAATTAAAATATATTCTTGGACAAATGAACATATAATAGAAATTTTCTGCACATTATACTGGGTGTTTCAAAAAACGTTCCGCTAAATTCTAGGGTAAATAGAATATTAAAAAATAATGTAAGTTTGGTTAATAAACATGTGTTCGAAAATGCCTCCTTCAGAAGATACGGCTCTGTAAAAGGGGCCCCAAAAATTCTTTTTTTTTAATTATCTCTGAGACGGTTTAAGATAGCTAAATGAAATTTAGACCACAAATAGGTTTGATTAGGTCGTGAAAGTTACTGCTGACAAACTTTTAATATTTTGTACTGTATTAAAAGAACAATTATTGCACCCATTTCACTACAGGCAAGTACAAGAATTATTGCCTGAAGATCTCTTTTTGTATTGCGAATTATTACAAGCAAGAAAGAGACAAGAGTCCTGATTTTTTACAAAATATTCTTTTCACCGATGAATCAATTTTACTAGACAAGGTATGTTTAATAGTCACAACAGTCACTTCTGGGCCGATGAAAATCCAAAGGTTAAACGTATAAGGCATTATCAACATAATTTTAAGTTGAATGTTTGGACTTCTACAATACGCAACCGCCTTGTTGCCTACCAAATTTTTGATGGAAATTTAAATGGTGATGTTAACTATGAATTTTTGGATAATCGTTTATTTCCGCTATTAGAAGATTTGCCTCTTGATCTAAGAAGAAATATGTTTTTATGAATGATGGGGCCCCACCTCATTTTAGTTTACAAGTTAGAAGATGGCTTAACGAACATTTCCCAAATCGTTGGATTGGTCGGGGTGCCGATGCTCCTATCCACTGGCCACCACGGTCCCCTGACCTAAATCCCTTGGATTTTGTTGTGTGGAGTTTAGTTAAAGAAAAAGTATATTCCAGCGAAATAAATTCCAGCCACTTCAAAGAATTATGTTTTCCCTGGAAAAACGTTTAAGATTATGTATTCGAGAACATGGTGGACATTTCGAACATTTAATGTAAAAATCCGTACCTACTTATTCAATATTTTTCTGTTTGTTTTGTGTTATTTGTTGTTTTTTTAATAGTTTCCTTTGTTTATTCTGTGTGTCATGCAATTAAAACCTAAACCCTTATTATCATTATTTTATTTTTATTAATTCGGTCAGCATTACTTGCTAAAACTTCAAATAACTCCAAAACCGGCAATTTTTTTGACTAAGCAAAAGTACCTTTTTTTAGTGCAAATTGTTAAAAAAATATTATTTTTTACCAAAATATTAAAAATGTCCCCGTAAAAAAAGTTTGGGGGCAAAATAAGTGGCACCCCCCCTCCAGGGACAGTCCTGTATAAAATATTAAAAGTTTGTCAGCAGTAACTTTCAAGACCTAATCAAACCTATTTGTGGTCTAAATTTCATTTAGCTATCTTAAACCGTCTCAGAGATAATTTTAAAAAAAGTAATTTTTGGGGCCCCTTTTACAGAGCCGTATCTTCTGAAGGAGGCATTTTCGGACACATGTTTATTAACCAAACTAACATTATTTTTTAATATTCTATTTACCCTAGAAATTAGCGGAACGTTTTTTGAAACACCCAGTATACAAATTATTATAATTTTTTACCTTTGGCAGAAAACTTTTTAAGGGACACCTATGAAACTCATTAATTTTATTGCCAGGCGTTTTTTTACGTGTTCAACCTCCTCAAGTGGTTGATGTACTTACAATGTATACAAATTCTGGCAGTTCTTAACTTAGTTAAGTCACCTAAAAATTTGGTTAATATACTTCAAATATCTTACAACAGATTTGATATATTAAAAAAATTAACACTGTCAAAAATTAGGTCGTTTTCCTTAAAAGAATCCGGATCGTCATGATACAGCTTCATTTATTTCGAACAAACATAATTGTTTTAGTAATTCTACTCACCATATTCTACAACTGTTAACAACCAAAAATAATCGCCTTTAAAAGTCCCTGAGCATACACCACTGACTTCGTACAACTTCCACCGATCTCCCCCACGGGGAGTTGCATTGCTATGCGGTGCAGGTGCAATGTTGCAATCTGTAATCCAAGATCATCACCCGCCACATCGCCGTACACTCCAATAAACGGCGTCACTTTACCCACCCTGTCACCGTGATATTATGAAGTGTGTTCTTTCTTGATGGCAAATGCGCAAAGGAAGGCCGCATGTGGCAACGCCGCGTCGCAATGTAGCACTTAATTAACAGTTAACAATTTCAAATACACTTTTATTACGCCAGGAGAGATAAGACAATAAGTGCGTTTTTAAGCCTGGACTAATCAATAATAATTTTCTTGTTATTAATCGGTAATCGCTATTAATAAGTAAACATTTTAAAATATAATATTTTGATTTGTACGTACACAGAGTGTGACTAAATTGTTTGGTCAATTTTTGGTAATGGCAAAATTTCATATAACCGGAGTTTCCGAGACACAGTGTTAACAATTAATGAAAAAGATGTGATTAGTTTCAAATTCCAAAATCAGGTGAAAGTAGCCATGCACATTCTTAACACGTTTATTCTTTCACAAACAACCTAATTAGAATGATTTTATTTTAAATAATAACAATAATATCTGCATTTTAAGAGACAAAGACCATATGTGGTACGAAACTTTTTAGAAATTATCTCAAAAACAAAATTTAACAAGGATTTATCCTTGTGAAGTGTTTAGTTTTGTGTCATGGTAGGAATCAAATTTGAAGCACAAAAAAACATCGCATGCCAATATCCACAACTAGGTCCTTATTCAGGGTGTCCCGAAATTAATGCAACAAAATGTAGTCACAGATTCTTAGGACAAATTTAGGGGACCCGTATTTTTTATTTTTTTCAAGTGGCCCCCCTCTTTGACAAAATGCGATTGCAAGGTATTTTCTAAACTATTTTAGCATGTTAATTCCGCAATCAATCAAACTGCGAATTCAAAGCCCTGGGGCCACGTCAAGGCGTGTATCCAGGGTAATTTATAACCTGGATTTAGAAAAAAACTACCTAGCTGAAAGTTACTTGAGATTAAAACATTTTGGAAAACAGTAAGCTTTCACTGAAAAATTTCTTCAATGCTAGAATGTTAACCGTAACATGTAAATACTATCTGAGGGCGAGGTTGTGTACGAGCAAAGGGAACTTTTATTTCAAAAATATTTTTTAGTTTTGGTTTTACGACAGATTTTATAAAAGTTATAACGGTTGTCACGTCTAATTTGTATTTATTTTTAGTTTCGAAAGAAGCAATTGAGAGATATAAATGAGTAGGGGGATCCCACATGTTCAAATATTTTTTTTGCTATTTTCGGATTCAGCGAATTTTACTAAACATAGGTAGGTTGAATGGCCTGTTTGGATTTTTTGAATTTTTGGGGGAATTGAGGGTGCGTGGGGGAGAATCCATACGTCAGAATTTTTTCTTATTACCATTTTCGGATTCAGCGGAAAATTAAATAAAGATATTGGATGACTAGTTTGGAATTTTTTAATGTTTGGGGGGAATTGAGGGTGTATGCAAGAGAATCCACACGTCAGAAAATTTTCTTTTTATCATTTTCGGATTCAGTGGAAAAATTTACCCAAGATAGGTGGGTTGGATGGCTAGATTTTTTTAATTTTGTAGGGGAATTGAGGGTGTGTGGGGGGAACCCACACGTCAGAAAGTTTTTTTATCATTTTCGGATTCAGCAGAAATGTTACTAAAGATAGGTAGGGTGACGTCTCAAAATAATATCGGCAGATAAAAAGTACCGAAGCTCAATAGTGTTCTCTGACAACTTCTGCCATCTAGATTGAATGGAGAAACGCTCTTACTTTCTCGAAGATGTACAGGGTGATTCACTATATTTTGACCCACCCCCCCATTAACTTTTTTTGTTTTCAGAGTTATAAAAAAATACAAAAGTTACACGATTTTTTATGAAGTTTTCGAAAATGATAGTAGAAAAACAAATGAAGTCCAAACAAAATTGTCGCGGATGGTAACTTTGTATATTTAAATGAAACTCCCTGTATATTTTTACATATTTGGATAGAACGTTCCCTGTCAAACATAGACATGTAGGGTTTGTTGGGTCCATCTTTAATAATTAGCGAGATACTATTAGAAAGGAAAAGAAAGTTTTTTATTAAGAAAATAAGACATCTAATTGTTAGACCTCTTTCACCCATTTCTGCAATTTTCCCAATTACGTAAGGGTTTACAGATTTAGTTGTAATATATTTTAACATATCGGACATTAATACAGTCCAAAATGACGTATTTTAAATAAAACTCACTAATTAGGCAGTGCGAGGCCTAATTACTCATTGACAATGGTACGTCGTAACGGTGACAGGTACTAATTTCATGATAAACATTGTTATTGATTGATATTTTATATTATTATTTAATTAAAATGGGTTACAGAAAATTGAAATATTGTTAGCAATTAAAATGGAGTACGGAGAAGAAGTTTGTTCTATTTTCTACTTGTGTGTAACCCATTTTAATTAAATAATAATACAAACTGTCAAACAATAATATTGTCACATTACCTACCTGTCACTCTCACGGCCCATATAACATTGTTCAAGAGTAATTAGGCCTCTCGCGAGAAAATCCACAAAATGCTATTGGATGACCGTCGACTGAAAGTGCGCGAGCTAGCAGACATGGTAAGACATTTCAAAAAATGCTGTACATCGCATATTGACTGAAAATTTTGACATGAGAAAGCTGTGTTGAGAAATAAAGATATTTTTTCTCAAATTTTTGTGTTTTTTTTTGTTAGGTCCCGTACTTTTGCGACTACCCTTGTAGTAAGATCAAAATATATCAGAAATGATTGCGACAACTTAAAAAGAAAGTCTTCTCACCATAAATATCTCATGTGGTATTTTCTGAGCTATTAAATGATACTTCACCTCTTTCATTCTGAAATCTTTCAACACTGAATAAACCACATTAGTTGTTTATAAAAGCGCAGTCTCTGGGGTGGTCCTTTTAAGTGGACCATAAAAGAATGCATTAAAATTACAGCTGAATGATGAACTTATCTAAACAAAACATAAATAACTACTACCCAACAAGTTTCAATAAAACAACTAAAGAGACCAATCTAAACTGTCCTCAATAGGTAAAGTGATGAACAGTGAAACGGAATTAAGCCATTTATCTTCAAAAGATAGTTGAAACTATACACAAATAATACTAGTATACCTTGGATACGAAGAATAAAAACATGAGAAGGGTGGTTGGTTATTTCGTAAAAATAATAAACAAATCTTCAACATCCAAAGTTTAACATTCAAGGAATTGATGCTAATAAAGGGACCTACTGTCTGCTTTTTGAAAAGAAGATTATGGAAAAACTGGAAAAAATGCAAAAGAAGAAAATGATGTATAGGTAATATAATAATATTTGTTATATTAATGTTTATTAATGTCATACAAGGGAGGCTACCTACTGTCGAAACAAAAATATATCTTCGTAGTAACTGTTTTTTACGTGTTTGCAATTTACATGTTACTGTGTAGTGAGAATGAGAGAACAACAAAAATACAAAATATTTTGAATTATTGCATTTTTTAACAATTTTAATATATGAGGTATGTTTTTTGTATTTTTTTAGTTTTTATTTTGGATAATTATTTATTATTAGTTCTTTACATGGTATTAGAGTAGTCGTTTCCCGCAATATCAGTTAAAAATATTGTCTGTGTGCTTAGATATATTTTGCATACGTAGATTTCTGCTATCAAAGAACTTAACTTTTGATAAGATTTTTTAGAAATTTCTTTTTTAATTTATTTGAACTAAATTAATACATTTAAAATAAAATAAGAAATACGAAAACTAATAACTGAAAATATGTTTTTAAAAATGTAATCTCAAATTGGAAAAATCTTAACATTTCCAAATGTTATTTTGAGAAACATTTTTAGACTATGTGCTTAATAAGCTTATATTAGAAAGAGAAATACCACAAAATGGAAAACAAAATAGTTATCTACATCTTAACCGTATTTACGAGTTCCTAAAATAAATGTGTATATGTAATTCAATTGTAGTTTTTGATTCCAAGTAACAAACAAACAGCTGTGGTCTTTTTGTTAAAACACGTGGTCACATAGGAAGCAGTAAATATAATGAACCCTATTATTAATATTTAAATTTACCTTCAGTTGAGCGTAAAGGTTAGAGTACATTTTTATTCAAATCGTTCTCGTCGCATTGTCACTGGTAATGATATCAAACTGGTTTTCTACTACGTTTACGGCTTTCGTGTTACTTTGGAAAATAAAAAGACAAAAGGAAATAATGGTGCAGTAAAATTGAGATACAGTTTTCAAAATTACGAATGTATTTAAGGACCGTATTTTAAGCAGATACGAGGTATGTTCAGAAAATAACCGAACTTCATTTTTTTAAACTTTATCAATTTTATATATTATTGGTCCTTGTCTCCTTCAAAGTACTCCCTCGGTTATTTTCTGAACAGACCTCGTATAATCACAGTGAATTGTAAGTTAACACAATTTCTTTCTCTAAAAATTCTGGACAGTTGCTTAGAACTATAAAATTAGAGTCAAGTAAAAAATCGTTATTTTAAATTAACAACTTAATATTACTTATGTTTTCCTTTAAGTCAACTTCAGTTTTTCCTTGGATCATATTAGACCAAAAAACTTTAAAGAGGAAAGGGTCTCTGGTTTTCGAGATACAGTATGTTAAAGTTTGAAAAATATGGTATTATATCACAATCAAATATCTCTGAACACAAATTAGTGAAACCTGTTAGTGGTTTATCTAATGAAAGCCAAAAATTCCCAATGTCAACCGCTCATGGAGATTTTAGGAGACGTTACTATACCACCCTTGAATCTCAACGACACTGAGTATTTTGGAAATGATTCTACGCATCCCCCTTTTCTCAGTGATTAAAGATCATCCACACCTCAGGAAAGGAAAAGCAGGATCTTTACAGTGAAATCTAAACTACTTATTAGTTGGAGAAAGGTGTGTGTCGTCATCATACAAGATCATAAGTCAAAACCTTACCGAATATCTTCTGTATCTGCAATTTTTAATATTAAGGTATTCTCAATTTCCTGATATTGTTTTAAAATCAATATTTTTTCACCGATTCCATAAAGTGATTAGACGCATTCCATGAACATATTTTGTTCCAACCAAATCTTATAGATTAATACGAAATTAAAACAAATGCGTACATTTACTTGTGTGGTTAAACTGCTTGCGTCTTTTCTTAAGAACTTGGAATGAATTTCTATTGTAACCAAATTATTTTAGGCGATGATTAAATTGACTGAAATTCGTATGAATATTTTCTCATATGAAACCATATCAATTCGTCGAAATGCCAAATTAAAAGAAATAGTATATTTACATGTGCGTAATTGCACTGTCTGTATGTTTTCTTAAGGATTCGTACGAATTTTTAATGGTGCCAAAATAGTTTATTTTCCTCATTTTAGTTTGTACAAATATCTTTGACAATAGTGCTAATAGTACAGTGCAGCAATGCGGAATTTGTTGTGATTCAGGTAATTTTAATTTATTATAGGCACCTTCTATCAACCATTCATATTACAATTGCGAAAGGGAGAAATAAGAGGGACATTTTGTTTGCTAATACTATTACAACACGGCATTTTGGGGACCTTTTGAAACGGAACAAAACGAAATTTACCATCAATATAATAAAATTGTTTGAGGACATAAATAATTAAAATATGTTTTTTTAAAATGAACATATAATGGAAATTTTCTACACGTACAAATTATTATGATTTTTAACTTTAGCAGAAAACTTTTTTAGGGACGCCTTGAGACTCATTAAATTTTATTGCTAGGCGTTTTTTATACATGTTCAACTGACTTGAGAAAGACTATACCAAGGCTGATTTTCATCTATATGTAAAGTGTTTTATGGTCTATATAAGACTAATAATTAGTTAATTTGTTTATAAGGCCATAACTTGTAAACTATTCAACTTACCGATTCCAGATTTCGTGTGAGTTATTAGACAGTGATAAGGAATGAAAGGATGCGATGCCAAAACATTCTGGTAATAATAACGCAATTTATAAATGTTTAATTCAAGTCATAAATAAACTTCTTCTGTTTATAACTTTTGATCTAATCAATATTTTTTGCCGCTCGATGGCTAATTTTGTAGGTTTTTTGAAGACGTAAAAAGAGTACTTTACTGATTTCTCGTGGAAATGAACGGAAAAAAGTTATAAGCGAAAAACGTGAATTTATGTCAAAATCATACAATTAACCACCCTGTAAACAATCGTCTCCCCGTTTTTATGACTGTGGAAACTAATATGTTATTGTACATAATATTTAGTATCTATAGTGATAAATTCAGCTTGCCGAAACAAAAAGTCGCGAAATGGTCATTTCCCAGCTTATTTTCCTGGCCTACCCTCACATAAGTCAGCTAATTGTTATTTTCGTTAATATTATGCAGGTACCTATGATTTTGTGAAATTTAAGCTATCCCTCCGACGCGGACTCACCTGAAGCTTGTTTTTATAACATACACATTCTACACTATCTTTAAATACAGTACGCGCCTAAAGTATGGAATAACTTCAGTAAAAACGAAACAAATTTTTTTTGGGAAAAATCCTCGAACAGGATTTAATTTAAAAAATACATATTTTAGCATAAAAGGCCATCTTACATAGGGAAGTTTCGAGTAAATGACGATTGAATGTTAGAAAACGTAAATTTTATTCATTAAAAAAATAACAATTCCTATGTCAAGCAAATACAATTCATTATGTTTTCTACCTAAATTAAGTGTTCGAATTGCCAACCACCGACTTCTTGACAATACGCAAGTCTGTGTAGAAATTCTTCTTGCACATTATGAATTATTTGTAAGGTAACTGTGTATTTCATCTATAATACAATTTTGGAGTTCTTCTAAATTATGTGGTCTATTAACGTACACTTTGGACTTCTAAGTAGCCCCATAAGAAATAGTCCAGGGGTGTAAGATCTGGGGATCTCGCGAGCCATTCCATCAATTGTCCAGAAAATCTCGTACAGGGCGCGCATAATGCGGAGGTGCACCGTCTTGCTGAAACCATTTCATTGTTTAATGCAACCAATCGTGAAGTGTTATGAGGATTATCTACCATACTTATCAAAATGTTCTGTTTGTGATCTTCACTAACGCTTGGACGTCCAGGTTTTGGAATATCTACAACATAGCAAGTTTCTCTAAATTTAGATTCTATCTTACTGACTGTTGATTGGCTGATACGGCGATCTGGATGTTTTTCATTAAATAAATCGCAAACTTCTTGCTGCGTTCTAGTCTTATCCCCGCATCCGATAAGAATTAAAATTTCAATTATTTGTGTGACAGTTAAATGTGCCATAATACTTTCAATTTAACAATAATTTTTATATTGCTTACAGTACTTACAATTAGAAAGTCGGTATGACAGTGTCACTTTGTAAAGATTTACACCTACGTTATCCATAAAAAACTTCAGGCATTTCGAAAAACTAAATTTGATAACGTTTTTGTTTGATTTTAAGTGATTTGGGTTTTCTAACATTCAATCGTCATTTACTCGAAAACTTTCCTATGTAAGATGGCAACATTTTAATAGTGTCGGATAGACAATGAAACGATCTTTCAGGATCAAGAAACAAATAGGGAGTTGCTATTTAAAAAAAATGTCGATGACGTCATTACTCGAAAACAAATGACGGTTGAAAGTCGCCTTTTACGCTAAAATATGTATTTTTAAAATTAAAAATCGACCTGTTCGAGGATTTCTCCCTAAAAAATTTGTTTCGTTTTTACTGAATTTATTCAATACTTTAGGCGCGTACTGTATAAACAAGTATACAAACAATTACAGCTTTGGTGATATTATTTTTTTTTACATTTTTCAATGCGGGGTGACCCTATTACTCCCACCTTCACCCGAAGAATGCCAGCTGAAGGTCCTTTGGTTTATGAACCACGTAAGACTTCACATATGTGTGAAAATTAGCCTTGGCAAAATGACTACCCTCAAAATGCCACGGGCTCTCGGACTATACAGAATAAAGATTTATAGTGTCCAAAATACTGTCATCATAGGACTAAAGTAGCTATTACAAGTGCAAAAAGTACCAAAATAATTATTTGAAGGTGAATATGAATGCTTAATATTAAATTCTCACTCTTGACGATGTAATTCAAACAAAGGCTGAGTACAATACGCAATTTCTCACTGTATGAAAGTTTACGACATAATATATTGCAAAAATGTATCAGTTAAAATATGTTAACACATTCTACTTATAAGCCTGCACTACTTTCTCTTGTAAATTATTGTGAAAAATTAGTTCTCCGTCTTCATTATACAGGAAGTCCCATAAAAGACCTTTAACGTATCTTTTGAAGACGTAAAGTATGCTGAAGAGACGTTCATTGTCCTTAGCTTTGACTCAACGCACGAGCACGAGCCTAATGTGTATGTATCCTGGTTTTAAATTAGCATACCTTCATTTAAAATGTGAAAATTGTCCGAATAAGAAACATAAAAATTCAGTTATATGTGCCGTTAAAGTTAAAATACGAGTTCCTGTTAGATTTTAATCGACTCTGGAAATATTTCATGGTCTGAAGACTAAAACTTTCGATACAAGTATTAATATATGTTTAATAACACATAATTGTTTTTAAATATATACCTAATACTGCAATATTTTAAACGGAATTGCAAAATGATACTGTTGCAACAACTTCAAACTTGATTCTGCAATAAAAATTATCAAATTATTGCAGTCCGGTTTACATAAATTGAATAAAGTGGTCTTCAAACAAAAAATGGTGACGAAAAATTGTCTATAAACTCAAAAATGAAATGAAAGATTAATATACAGTGTACACAATGATTTTTTACTTCTCCAAATTATAACGGTATTAGTTAGAGAGATGAAACATTATGGATATAAAAAGTTACACTGGCAAATTTCGTGAAGTTCATTACTTAAAGAAATTAAGATTGTTAGGTTAATTAATCACTTTCGTAATTATTTTAACAAGATGTGTCACCTTGGATTAAACAATAAAAATGCTACACAGCCACTGTAACATGATAACCATGATCCTAAGTTCCTTTTAGAAATCAAAATTTTAAATGAAGTACAAATATGTACAATTTCTTTTTCAGTATTTGTAGGCATTTTAAAAAGCAGAAGAGATAGAATGGCGGTAGGGTTTCTGGTCGAGACTTCTCGAAGCAAGAATTCCCAGGAAATCTGGCCTTACTCGAGACGAGAAAAAAGGGCCGAGAGATCGAGAAATCGAGAAATTTAAAAATCACGCGCGTCTTAAGTTCTTGACTGGAGTTCGTTTCATTCATGCGTTCAATTCGTTTCTCGACAAATAACTGAACGGTTAAAGTGGTTTCTCTACCAGCTTATGATTTTTTTTTAAAAACAAATGAAGTTTAAACAAAATGGCCGCGGATGTTAACTTTGTTAATTTAAATATATATATTTTTACATATTTGGATAGTACGTTCCTTGTCGAGCATAGTCATATAGGGTTTGTTGGGTCCATCTCTAATAATAGGCGAGATAATATTAAAAAACGAAATGATGTTTTTTTATTAAGAAAATAAGACATGTAATTGTTAGACCTCTTTCAGGCATTTCTGCCTTTTCTCCAATTATGTAAGGATTTAGATTTAGTTGTAATATATTTTGACATATCAGACATTGATATAGTCCAAAATGCGTATAGGTGTTTTAAGTAAATCTCACTAATTAGACCGTCTGAGGCCAATTACTCATGGGCAATCTTATATAACGAGCGTTCAAATAAAAACGTGGTCAAGTTGGTTCTGAAAATTTGGACGTAGGGCGTAGCGTATAGCAAATGAACTTAAACGTCATCTGTCAAAGCGCTATATCGCCGCTATCAATTTGAATATTTTCGTTTTAAATAGCGTTTAAAATGGTGTTTTCTCAAGGACAAAAAGTGTTTATCATAGAGTCCTACTTTAGAAATGGACGCAAGATTGATGGAATATGGAAGTATTCTATTGAGGAATGTTTCATAGAATTTCAAAATCAATTTCCCGGCGTTGTTGAGTACAAAATTTTTCAAAGTGCAGTTCAGCGTTGTGTTAATGTTTTTCGTGAAACGGGCAGTGTAACAAGAAAAGAAGGAAGCGGCCGACCTAAAAAGCGGACTGAAGAATTAAAAGAAAATGTCCAACAAATAATGGAAAATGCGCCAAGAACTTCTGTACGTGTTTTATCACAAATGGTGGGAGTATCAGTCGGTACCTGCCACACAGTGTTAAAAAAAGATTTGCGTTTGTTCTCATAGCGTTTAACTTGTCAGCAAGAACTTCATGAAGTTGATTTTCCGCGACGGGCTGTATTTTGTGAATGTTTTTTAAACAACTACGGTGAACTCTATAATATCACCTTCTTTTCTGATGAAGCCTGGTTTCATTTAAGTGGTTACGTAAACTCACAGAATATGAGAATGTGGTCTTCTGAAAAACCAGATAACTTTTTTGTCGAGGGCCCTCTACACGCTCAAAAAATTGGAGTTTGGTGTGCTCTCAATCGAAGGAGGATTTATGGACTTATTTTTTTTAATGGTACTCTTACTGCGCAAAGGTATAGAGAAGAAATTATCGCTCCTTTTGTTAACCAGCTGGAAGAAAACGAAATTACAAACTTTTACTTTCAACAAGATGGCGCAAGGGCACATACGGCAGGCGAGACGATGAATATGTCGAGGGAAGTTTTCCAAAATCGACTAACTAGTCTCAATGCTGAACATGAATTTCCACCGAGGTCATGTGATATTACGCCGTGTGATTTCTTTTTGTGGCCTTACCTTAAAAACACTATTTTTGAACTGCCTATTCCTGATTTAAACCATCTGCAGGCTCGACTTATAGACAAGATTCGTGAAACAATACCCCGAGCATCTTAGAAAATGTCTTTAATTCTTTGAGGAACAGGTGTGAAAAGTGCTTGGAACAAGGAGGGGGACACTTTCCGCATCTCCTTTAATTGTTTGTTATTGTTATCACGATTATTCTTTAAAATAAAGTTATATAGTCATTAACGTTATTGAAACTGACAGCTGCTATACAGCTCGTTGAGAAATGAGGTTAAGTTGGTCGCTATAAGCTACTCCCTACGTCCAATGTGTCAGAGCCAACTTCGACCACGTTTTTATTTGAACGCTCGTCACTGTCACGATCTACATATGGTAGATCGTGACAGTGACAGGTAGTAATGTCATGATAACATTGTTATTGTTTGACAGTTTGTATTAGTATTTAATTAAAATGGGTTACACAGAAGTATAAAATTGAAATATTATTAGGAATTAAAATAAACTATGGAGAATATCTTAACTACTCTATCTTAATTCCTATAATATTTAAATTTTCTATGTGTAACCCATTTTAAATAAATAATACTTAATACAAACTTTCAAACAATAACAATGTTGTCATAATATTACCTGCCACTGTCACGGCCTACCATATAACATTGTCCATGAGTTAATAAGCCCCTCACGGACTAATTAGTGCGATTTAGTTAAAATACTTATACTTACCTATTTTGGATTATATCAATGTTCGATATGTCAAAATATATTGCAAATACATCTAAATCCTTACGTAATTGGAAAAAAGGCAGAAATGCCCGGAAAACGTCCAATAATTACAAAATATTTTATTTTCTTAATAAAAAACGTTCTTTTGGTTTTTTAATATTATCTCGCTTATTGTTAGAGATGGACCCAACAAACCATATATGACTGTGCTCGACAGGGAACGTTCTATCCAAATGTTTAAAAATATACAGGGTGTTCCATTTAAATTAACAAAGTTAACATCTGCGGCCATTTTGTTTGAACTTCATTTGTTTTTCTACTATCATATTCGAAAATTTCATAAAAAATCGTGCAACTTTTGTATTCCACATTTTTTTATAACTCTTAAAACAAAAAAGTTAAAGGGGGGTCAAAATATAGTGAATCACCCTGTACCTAGTTATAAGTCTGTGTAGAAATTTTATTATAAGCAGATACCT
Organism: Anoplophora glabripennis; assembly: GCF_000390285.2. Lineage (NCBI taxonomy): Eukaryota > Metazoa > Arthropoda > Insecta > Coleoptera > Cerambycidae > Anoplophora > Anoplophora glabripennis. Next base: position 103,686 of record NW_019416831.1, read on the forward strand.
AATGTTGAAGTGATAAATTAATAGAAAGAACGCTTCTGTATCTTTAAATTAAAGCTTGTTTTTTTTTAAGATTTCTTCGGTTAAATTCCTTATTTATTATTTATTTAATTAAAAGACTGCATGATTAATGATTATTAATAATTATTATTGGAAGAAAACTACGATTCAAAAACATTTAAATAAACATAAGTATATTAAAAGTGTTTAATAAAAAAACAAGTTAAAGGTTTTTAAGAAGAAACTCAAAGTTTAATTTAGTTTTGTTAGTAGAAGTAGAAACAAGTAATTAATAAGAATACTGAATAAATAATAAATGTTAATGATGATTGTTAAGTATAATAGCATGTTTATATTTCGCATTGCAATACCAAAATTATGACTTTTTTAAGTTTTAGAAATTTCCCGAGAATTCGAGAATTCCCGGGAATTCCTAGTCGAGAATTCTCGAGACCCGAGAAAAAAAATAGGCCGAGAAATCAGAAACCCTAAATGGCGGTTAATAAGAAAAGAGTTAAGTTTTTTTATATCAATTTAAAACATCCTTTGCTTTTTTTAAATGGTCACTAAATGTACGAGGCTCGTTTACAAATTAAATTTCCCTATTTTCGTATTCCGAGCGGAAGCGGACCATGTGTGTATCTGGGTGGGGGTAGAGCGATGCCGTATGAGTTTGAAGACGATCGGAGCTCTTTCTGGTATGTGTTATTTCTACAGCCGATTGCGAAATGCGTGGCGTCATTCGTTTTTTCAAGACAAAAAATTATTCTGCGACCCATATTCTTCAAGAGTTTCTTTATATTTATAGCGATAGTACCGTGAGTGTTCAAGTGGTTCGTCGGTGGCGAGATATGTTTAATGAAGGTCTTCTTCATGATGAACATGGATGTGGAAGACCTTCAACATCACGCTCAGCTGATATCATTGATGCAGCCCGCAGCATTATTGAAAGTGATAAGAGAGTCACAATCAACGAGTCTTGTGAAACTTCCCCAAAACATCCAAATTGGCAGCACATACACTTTCAAAAATTGTTACGGAAGAACTTGAATATTCAAAAATGTGCGCCAGATGGGTGCCGTTTGTTCACCCAGCCTCACAAGAAACAAAGAGTGGACGTCCAGTCGTAACCGGGGGCGAAACCTGGATCCACCACTTGACAGATCAATCTAAGAAGCAAAGCATCGTTTGGAAAAAAAGATGAACCGACTCCACAAAAGGCAAAAGTCACAGACTCCGTAGGCAAATATTCTGGGATTCAGAAGGAGTTCTGCTTATTGATTATCTTGAGCCACAATCAACGCTCAACGTTACTATTAAGTGCTGCGAAAACTGAAACGAGCCATTCAGAATAAGCGTTGTGGGACATTGGTATGAAGAAGGTTTGAAAATCTAGCTCATCTTATCAAAATAGTACAACAGATGTTTTGAAATTCTAACAAATATCTGAATATATTTTAAAGAATGCATGTAAAGGACAGGTTATAGATAATTTTCTGTTGAATCATAATATTTTTTTATTATAAAACCTATTGGTCACGACGTCACCAAAAAGTTATTTCGTTATTCTTCTTCTTCCAAATATAATTCGATGTTGGCCAACGGAAATTCGTGATTGCCACAGATCCCATCAAAATTGTGCGTGATTTCACCAAAGATCAGCTAAAAAACATCAATGCTGATTTTCTTTTATAATTCCAAGGGCATTGTCCACAAAGAGATCATTCCACCACACCTGACCAAACCATTATTGCACAATGTCCCTCAAAACGTTAAGATATTGACCACCCCGTCCAGCAAAATTAAGAACAAGTTTCAACAAATTTTATATTACCATAATTGTTATTTATTACTCTAAAATTTATCAACAAAAATAACCTCTTTTAGTACCTATCTTAATTTACAGAACAAAAGATCATTACGAATTTAAAAACTAATCCAGATGTTGAAATTTTCCTATAATTTAAGGATTTAATATGATATATATTACAAAGACTTGTGACATTCTAAACGTTTGAAATGGGATGCTTGGAAATGAAAGGGTTAACTGTAGGCGGCTGTAGGTGTTTGTGTTGTCTAGCAGCGTTCCTTTTCATTTGTTACAAAAGTGGAAAATGGAATGTTCTCGAAAGAAAAGACGCAAAAGCAGAACACCAGTAATATACAAAATAAATACAAAATATTTTTAACAGATAGGTTATGGAATATGGGTAATCCATCATATATAAATATACACTGTAAAAATAATTCACTCGAATTTCACTCAATTTTACTCAATAATGTATCAATTTCTGTACACACCCGATTCAGTGAAATTTTCACTCTATTAGTATGAGTACAAATGAGTGAAACTATTGCATCAGAGTGGCCATTATAGTCCAGGCAAGTTAGACCAAAATCACCCAGAATACGGCAATTTTTTTCTGATGAACCGATCGAGTTGCGGTTTTCGGCATTGTCTTCGGAAAAATATCAGGAAAAAAGTCTATATATTACACTTTGGGGCTGAATCGAAACTGCATTGCGGGTGCATAAAGTGCATCTTGGAGTGCATCAATTTTTTCAAATTTTCTAAAAATGGTAAAAAAAGGAGAAATATTAGGATGAAGTTAAATTATTTAAGTGCACTACAAAACAATTTTTACAGAAGATAGGTTCGTTTCCGAGATAGATATGATACAGGGGAACTTTAAACTGGACATTCTGCTCAAAACCTTCATTAATGAGCCATGTGACCAATAATTTTGTTTGGAACAGAAATTTTATTTCTTTCACGTTGGCAGTTAAATTTCGATCGAATTAAAACAATAAGATCAATATCGCATTAAAACGCAACATTTTGTTTCATCGGCTGTGATTGGTGTAATTTTTCAGGAGATTCTATTCAACCAATCAGCGATCGCATTATCTCGAGCATCGATGTAACGATTTGACATTGTTCATTGTAAACGAATCATTAATAGTGGTGAAAATTTAGGGATATTTCCTTACCAGTACCAGCCCTGCATTGTAGGTTGCTCACCGATTAAGTAGCTTGTGAACATTTATGAAGGCACTGTATCTACTTACTTCACAAAGAGAATTATTTTAGGCAATTAGGCAATTTACAATTAATAAATAATATTACTTGTCTAACTACAAAATACAATTTTTCTTTTCTTTTTTTTTCTTTAATGACAGTCATAATTGAAGTAACTGACAATTTGAAAGAATTATAGCTACAATAACTTAAGGTCACAAATGCCAGATGTCGATAGGCCCTTAAAATCGTAAATATATTAGACTGGGCATAAAAGGCCATATAAATAAATTCTGTCAAAGTGATTACTCCTAAACATTAGTTATTAGGGCACTGCAATTACACGCTAGGTTTTTTTTATCATAAATTAATGACAACTTTATATATATTATAGGCATAATTTTAAATGGGCATTACCCATCCCGTAATTGGTACATCTGTGAATGGTGTAGTCGATAAATAAATAAGTGTAATTAGTGTAAATGTGATTATTGAACCTCTGATTAGTGTAATTGTATTAACAATCACATATTTTGTAATCGCTGGTACCCAGTTCTGATAACAAGCAGTCATGACCTCATTAGGTTGTCACAATGCTATTACTAAAGTAGTGCAAAGCCGACGTATCGTGACCATAGAATTTCTTAGTAATCGAATGGCCTAAATAAAACCTTCCAATTCACGATCTATAATTACGTACAGGAATACAATTTTCACAAGAAAATTACTAGTTTTGAGTATCGATGCTTTTCTGATGCGATTTCAGAAAAAGCTTTTATCTTCAAAATAAAAGTAAAAGATCGTCTTACAATGTTTAACAATCTATATTTGAACAATATTGTAAGAGAAAGGGGAAAAACAATTTTCATTGTCAATTCCTTTAATAAGTCAATTTATCATTTAACCGAAAGTGCTGAAATAAAATTTTATGACTGTTTAATAACTAACCAAAATTATAATGGCAATCATAATTATCTCAAATGCAGAACAAGAAAGCGGCTATTTGGAAACAATAAAGGATTCTTATTCTAAGGGCGCTTTTCCACGACTTGAGGTTCAGCGAGTATACTCGGTCATAAGTAAATTTACTAAGTGGCGAGATAAGTCATAAAATAGGTGTGGTGCAATCAAAACTGAACAAGCATAGTCTACTTAAATGACGTGTTTCTATGCAGCAATTTATCCGTTAGTGAGCAACTACATATCTCTATATCAACATGCTTTTTTGGAGAAAGATGAAATCTTGTTTTCTTTACTAAGTTTGTATTCAATGTAATTGATGACCATGGACAGGCTGACGTAGTATACACCAACTCCTCAAACGCTTTCGACCCCATTGACCATAATATTTTAATTAAAAAACTTAACTACTTTGGTTTTAGTGAAGCCTTACTAAAAGTATTTCAATCTTCTTTGCAAAATCAACAACAGTATGTTACAATAGTCATCAATTTGACTGCTTTCTAGTTACATCCGGAGTTCCCCACGGAACAAACCTTGGGCCATTGTTGTTTTTATTAGTTATAAATGACATATCTTCTATAATTGAATATGACCATCTATTTTTTACTGATGATCTTAAGTTGTTTATGAAAATTATACATTATTGTATTATATGAAAACAATTATATAATTATTAGTAATGTAATAGGTACTTATGCATGTAGGTACATAATAAAATATTGCGTGATTTTCTATAGTAGGTATTTTATGGAGTAATTTCATATTTCTACAATAATCCTCACATAAATTCATCACAAAGCAGCCTAAATACTGTATTTACTGATTAGCTTCCACCCCTGCAAACCAGTTTAATCAAAAATAAAATACAGAATCTGCTCTTAGTTAAATAAAAAATAACAAATCTCATTTAAACCCTTTTTTCTCTAATCCTTTAAGATTACGATAAAAAGGGGTGAAAATTCCCGCTGAAGATTTCGCTCATTTACTTTCACTTGAACTAAAAATGTATTATTTGTAGCAATTTATTTAAAAATGTGAGAAAACCTATTTTAGTTTGATTTCAATTCAATTCCAGGTATTCTTATGGTGTCAAATTTAAATCAGATTAATTATTATTTGAAGAATGAAAAACTATACTCCGCGGTCGAAATTATAGATAGTGATTCAGACATAATATAAAAACACTATTACCATAATGCGTATAAAATATAAAATGATTTTTATACGGTTCAATATTATTTATCTTTGTGCCGCTCGCTACGCACATCGATAGAATCTATAATCGTCTATAGACTGAGTTACACTGAACGTCGATCTATATTCTATCTCTGTCTTTTGCACTTGGTAGGGAATAGGGAAATGCTTTTTTAGTGGGTGTAAACGGACTTGATTTACCCGTCCTGAGAAACGTCATAGCATAAGCGTAGACGAGGGGTCTAATTCCATGGCTATAATAAATTTATAAATTAAAAAAACACAACTGGGACGTTTTAAAATGCTGTAATAATTAAAATGGATCAAAGTGCCGGTTATAGCAAACCGTAAAAAATATTAGATGTTATGTTTTATTATGTTTTTTCAATATTTTCTATATCTTGTTGCCTTTTACGCAGACACGCCAATGGATTTTCGTTCCCGGCACGCTTCATCCCCCTTACTAGTCCAAAAGCTAGCGATGAGTCACTCTCTATTATTTCGACCGCGGAGTATAGTTTGTTAATTTTATTCTATTCTTACACAACTTTTTGCAATTTCTAATTTTGTAAAAAAAAAACTTCTGCACAAGTGTCCCTCAAACTTTTGAAGAAATTCTAACTAGTCAGTTTCTATTAATAATTCTATCAGAACAATTTTGGAATATTAGGAACACAGGAACACTTTTTTAGTTCAATGAGTGCTTCATCAGATTTCTTAGTCACAAACGAGCACAAAATAGCATTTTTAAAAGTTATACGTACTTTAAGGATGTTGAAAGTTATTTTTAACTTTTTTTTTACTTAAACAAAAAATTACATTAGACTCTCATTTGGAAAATTAAAATTATTGTGTTCGCCCAAAATACATTTCTTACGTGTTCTTTATATTTTAGCATGAAAACTGCTAAAATCCAGTGATTATAATAAAAAAATTACAAGTGTCTTCGTACCTTAGGCCTTCACGAAAATTTAAAATTTTGTCTTAAAAATTTAAGTGGTTTACAATAATTCGTTTACACCGGATATCCTAAAGTATTGAAAGTAGTTAAAAAACGGAAAAAGTAAATTATGATCAACGAAATTTGAAAGCAGTCTTCTTATCAGACATTAAACTTAACTGAACATTCTCCACTTTATTAAATACGAAGAATGTATTGGTTATTGACGCAAAAACAATAGTAAAAGCTTTCACTGTTGAAAACTTTATTATACAGTGCTTTCGAAAGGTAACGAATAAATTCCATTATATTTTAAATTGAGAAGTTTTCGAAAAAATCCCTTTTCACGTCGATTTTGTTTTTAAAAAAGGCACCTTTTGACATACGACCCATATTTGTGACGTCATCGTTGTTCGAGATATGACGTCATCGACAATTTTTTTTAAATAGCAACCCAATTTTGACCATGCCATTTAAAAGAGCACGTTATTCTACATACACAGATCATGAAAAATTATGGTGTTACATAACAAAAATTTCAAGAAAATAATGTTTGAAGACTTTAAAATTTAATTTTCACAATACTGAAAATGATAATGATTATGTAAAAATCGACTAAATGAGTGGTCAGCCAGATCGCCTGATTTGACACCCCTAGACCGGTTAATTTAGAAGATTTAAAAGCAAGAATTCGTCACGAGATACATCGTATACCTCCTGAAGTTATTGATAATGTCCAAAAAGAATTTATTAACCGTCTTGGCTACTGTCAGGCAGCCAACGGTGCACAATTTGAACATTTAATTTAGTCGATTTTTACATAATCATCATCATTTTCAGTATTGTGAAAATTAAAGTTTAAAATCTTCAAACATTATTTTCTTGAAATTTTTGTCATGTAACACCATAATTTTTCTTGATCTGTGTATGTAGAATGACACGCTCTTTCAAATGGCATGGTCAAAATTGGGGGTTGCTATTTAAAAAAATTGCCGATGACGTCATATCTCGAACAACGATGACGTCACAGATATGGGTCGTATGTCAAAAAGTGCTTTTTTAAAAACAAAATCGACGTGCCAGAGGATTTTTTCGAAAACTTCTCAATTTAAAAAATAATGAATTTATTCGTTACTTTTCGAAAGCACTGTATGTACAAAACCTATAATTCAATAAATTTGAACTTATACCTAGTTAATTTTGTAATAATGAATTAATTGTGTTGTGTAATTCGATACGGAAAATAAAAATATCGAATTTTTTTAAATTCGAGTAAAAAAATATTAAAAGAAATACATTAAAGTTTCACCAGTCAATGGCAAAAATTAAGTATACAAGAAATTAGTATTGCTCATAGTAACACATAAGAAAATCCATCCATTGTAGCATGTCAACTTGAAACTAAATTTATGAATTCTAAAAATCTTTAGCTCATTCATCGCCTTACCGTTTGCCCCATACGTAAGGGTTTTATAGGTAGCGCGATACAATATGATTTGTTTGCATAAAACTTTAACAACGAAAGTTGGTCGAAAGCCAATTTCTATAGCACTTGTATGCTTTTGAGTATGTATTTATACAGCCAAGGCAAGAACTGTTTTACGTTATAAATAATGTAAATCAAGATGTGGCTAAAAATTGACACCACTAAATAAAATACACCAAAATCGTAAGTAAACCGTTCTACCAACTGCAACTGGCTGAACTTATTATTAAACAAGATAGCTACCACAGGCAAAGAATATTTGTTTTGTTTTTGATTAGATACAAATACGTATTTAGGGGTGGATACTTGCATATTTCATACATATGTCAAATTTGATACTTCTACAAAAACTCAAGCATTTTTTGTAGTATTCAAACAAATAGAGCGTGATAATTTTGTACTAGTACAAATAGTTGATTAAATAAATATTGCGCAATTGACTGGCAGTAACATACAACTGTTTTATAAAATATAATTCGTACATAGAAAAATATCTATAAGTTTGATTCGAAAAATTAAACTTTCCATTTCTGCAATAATCCCGAATATTATGAAGGAGTTTAATGCATTTATGATGTTTGGATTAACAAAGAGTTTCCAATGAGCCTTAATTAGTTAATTGTCAAAGCTGATGTATATTATATTTGTGTCAAATTTGTGGAATCTACAAATCAGGACATATTAAAATATATCTTGGACGGCCGTGTCAGACTACCTGGTAATACCGAAATGGACAGAATAAAATAATTCGTTCTTAAAAAAATAAAAAGCGACTTATTCAGGTAAAAATTCTTTAATAATGATGTAACTAGAGGATAGAACGACACATTTCTGAATGGGATGTTCCATTACGTTTTTCAAATGCCTGTTTAGATCTGTCGTCAATATTTATCCCTCATAATTCAGTAAGCATTAAAATGAACAATTTTAATATAACTTTTATTTTGTTCACTAATTTCATTTGTAAAACTAATCAATTAATTAATACAGTTAGTAAGAAGAAATATATGTAGCTTTTAAACCTAGAATAAAAAATTATGTACTTGCTTAACGATTAGAGATTCGATTTTCCTCAGTATGGGAAGAGAAAGTAATTTTTATTGAACGCTTAAGGGACTTTCACTGTATCAAATTTAATGTTTTTTAACTGATTTAAGAATTTTCGACAGTACTAATTTCTATAAATACATGTTAATATGCAGTATATATTATAATAATGCATATTGTAATATAACATACATATGTAATAAATCCGAAACTCCATAATAATATTTCCGAGTTTAATATACCTAAATTAAAATATTACTTACATAGTTTGTGTGATGTTATCCACGGTTTCCCCAGCCACGGTTTATGACGTGCGGGAAATCATCTTTGGGTTGGAGGAGCTCAGATGATCACCGAATTGCGGGCGGAAATTTATACTACATTTTCACATGTTTGTCGCACCTCACTTATAAAAAAATAAAAATAGAAGGAATAGGGGAACCTATAAGCAACTCGGCACCTCCCTCGTTTTTCTTTGGTTGCCCTCTAGGGGGTTGTAAAAGATTATTATTTAAATCTCTAGAACAGAATTTTCAACTTTACGCCGGAAACAAATTTTTTTATCCCATCTAAACCTTCGTGTTCACAAAAATTTCGAAATACGTCGACTAGGAGGATCTATAAGCAACTCGGAACCACCCTCGTTTTTCTTTGGTTGCCCGTCTAGGGGGTTGCAAAATATTATTATTTAAATATCTAGAGCAGAATTTTCAACTTT
>NW_019416831.1:114282-119113 GCF_000390285.2 Anoplophora glabripennis
AAAAATTTGTTTCCGGTATAAAGTTGAAAATTCTGCTCTAGATATTTAAATAATAATATTTTGCAACCCCCTAGACGGGCAACCAAAGAAAAACGAGGGTGCTTCTGAGTTGCTTATAGATCCCCCTAGTCGACGTATTTCGAAATTTTTGTGAACACGAAGGTTTAGATGGGATAAAAAAATTTGTTTCCGGCGTAAAGTTGAAAATTCTGTTGTAGATATTTAAATAATAATCTTTTACAACCCCCTAGAGGGCAACCAAAGAAAAACGAGGGATATTTTTATTTTTTTATAAGTGAGGTGCGACAAACATGTGAAAATGTAGTATAAATTTCCGCCCGCAATTCGGTGATCTGAGCTCCTTCATCCCAAATATGATTTCCCGCACGTCATAAACCGTGGCTGGGGAAACCGTGGATAACATCACACAAACACTTACATAGGTAATACAGTAGGAAGTATATAACCACGAATATCAGAATATAAATTTCAGAACGCTGGACATATTTAATTACTTTACAAACAAATAGCATTACATTAGAATAATAGGAGTACGGAAAAGGATCATCCCAATTTGTTTTTTAAAAACTCGGAAATTTTAGTTTTTAACTCGAAATTTCGACACTAAACTCAGAATAGTGACTTTGAACTCAGACTTTTACCTTTAAGTCTTGAAAAATATACAGAATAGCCATTTTCTTTTTCCGTATATGAACAACTTTTGTAATTTTAGAAGTGTCAACAGAATGGATTCAATTAGCAAAGTTCCGCAAAACTTTGTGTAAAATTCATTGCTATTTTGGGTTAATTATTCAGATTTTTAATTATCCTGAAAAAGAGAAAACTTTATAGGCAGCTTTATCATTACTATAAGCAAAGGGTGTTGTTAAAATATGAAAACTCAAACAGAAAACGTCATTTTACCTTTTTATAGTTATAATTGGGATGTAAAAGATAAATGTTTCAAATGCAATACTCATTTGCTCTCAAGTCTTTTAATGCAACAGGTATTTTCGGGTACATTTACGGTCTTTAAAATGGTAAACTATATAAATAATGATATGGACGATATTAATTTTGTTTGTGCATGGTCTTGCCAACGGCAATGCATTAGCAGCCAGGCACCTTCATGAAGAACGTTACACAGATCGCATTATTCCGCATCATAAGATGTTTAATCGTCTATCTTAGTGAAGCCAGTTGTTTGACAATGGACACCTTCAAACAGCAGTTAGTCATCAAATGGTGCTTAATGAAATCGAAAATATTCCTACAATCACATGGAAAATTAACCACTCAACAGTTTATACCCATACTTTTTTTTGTACCCTCCCCTTTACCCGATGATTTTCCATGTAACGTGGATGGACGTAAAAAGAAATAGACCACAATCCTCGATTTTTGGCACAAATATCCTTTATCGAATAGACTAACTTCCCTAGGAATGCCTGAATGAATTTTCATACCAATCACTTATGAAAACCCACATCCAGTGTCAAACAGCCGGAATCAGCACCAGTTTTGCTTTAATGCATAAGTAGGAGTTATCGGAGACATTCTGATTAGCACATTCTTTTTCCAGACTGGTTGACTGGAGAAATATATCACAAATTTCTTGAAAAGGATTTGCAACACTGCCTGAAGAAGTTCCTATTTTGTTAAGGTAACAAAATGCAGGAAGGTGCTTCAACCCATTTCAATGTGCTTGCTCCACAGTATTTGGATATTGCATACACAAATCATTGGATATATGGAGAGGAAGAGCACAACCTTTCCTCCACGGTCTCCAGACTTAAACCCTTTCGATTTCTTTCTTTGAGGATATCTTAAGCAATTAGTATATACGACCGCAGTTGAAAATTTGCAGGAATATTAATTTTTTTCGAAATTTAGGGCCCCACATTGGGGGTTAATAATTCCTCACGGGTGCAAATTACAATAATTTGGACACCCCTACATGCACCTGCTCTGTGTCGGTTTTTATGCGGGACACCCTGTATATGGGACGTTCTATGCCCACCGGGGCACCATTCTCTCCAAAAATAAAAGCAAGGAAAAAATTCGTTTAAGTTCTCAAAATGTTTGTATACTCAAGAGCTTTCCAATAAACGATGACCATTTTTGGTAAAATTTCGAAATTCAATATGGCGGCCACAAAATGACCACTATAATTAGAAATTAAAAAAATAGTGCAGAACCTAGCTTAAAATCATGTATCCATGGAAAATACTCCAATCTAACAGTAAACAGTTTTCTGCTACATCAAATATATAATTAGGTATTCTATCCTTTCTCGACGTATGTTAAAAGCACAGCTTTGTCGTAGCTTCTTGGCAGTGTTAGCAAACTGGCAACCCCAAATATCGATTGGTGTATTTCCAGTTCAGACAGGTAGTATAATTTAAATGAAAAGGTATTATATTCCTCCCGATAGTTCGCGTGATTGTCGAACGGTGAAGAGGCATGTAGCATCACGAAAACTCTGGCACTTGTTCCGTCGCGAGCAAATTAACGGATAACAAAAATGTTTACCTATCAATCTTTCACTTAAAACGGGACGTTTTAGAGAGTCGGATTCATTATTATCGCGCTCACCCTCTGACCCTAAACAATCTCGAAACGGCTTTGCAACTTCATACACTTTATGTGTAGCGACTACTTAAATATTAGTTTTTATAATTTTAAACCTCAAGCTACTTTGACTATATGCGAGTCTATGTGATGATGACATGAATGTTTAATGGTTTTACATCATTTACATCTTCATTCCAGATAATCACGCTAAATAATTGATTACTCCCTTTTATAACAGAAACCAGAGTCAGCTTTAGACAATCAAAATGAAAAGCTTCGATCATTAATTTACATGAAACAGTACTGTTTTTTGTAAAATGTCCTCTCTTTTATTAATATACATACTCGTATATCTACATTTAATAAAATTGCCAATTTTAATGTTAGTATTGCAGTGCCACAGCTAGATGTCAGAATTTATGCCACACTGATATTAATTACTAAATGTGTGCACAATAAAAGCATAACTAAGCTTAGTAAATTATTAACCTAATATTTTTTAAATACTAAGTGCGGATATATTTCCACATTTTAAATGAATTAATAATATTTAACTCACAAGATGCGTTTACAAAGTAAACAGGACTTTTCAGAAATAGGTACTTCTAGTGAGGCCATCTATTGGCAATTACATGCGTCAGAAAGGTAGACCCTCAGTCTCCATGGGTGCACTGTCAAAATTTCATGACGTTTGGACAAATAGAAGCAGAGTTATTGCGACTGAAGCATAGATCTAATAAAGTATACTATTAAATCTATGGACTGAAGTGACAGTATGTTCGTGTCATCGGTACAAAAATGAGCATCGAACAAAGAGATAATAAGTTTTGCTCTAAACTTAGTAAAACTTTTACCGAAACGTTTCAATTGACGCACAAGAGTTCATGAGTGGTATATGCGGTTTAAAGTCGATCATGAGGACATAAATGTTGAGCAACATGTTGGCCAACCGACATTCGTGATCACCGTAGATTTGGTCTACCAAAAATGTGTGCATGGTTTGTACCGCACAAGTTAACTGACCATCAAAAATTGCTCAGAATTCAACATCCGAAGCACATCGTCAAGGAAGCCAAAAAGGATGAAAACTTCTTTTACAAAATTATAACTGGCATTAAACGTGGTGTTTTCAATATAATACAGAAACCAAGCGCCAAAGGGCCAAGTGGAAGGCGCCAAACAAGCCAAAACCCAAAAAATATTTTTCGGAATAGTCAAAAATGAAGACAATGTTGATTGGCTTTTACGATTCCAAAGGCATTGTCCGCAAAGAGTTCGTTCCACCGGGCCAAACCGTTAATGCACAATTCTATATTGGCGCTTTGAAGCGTTTGGTGCATCGTATTAGTCGTATTTGACAAATTATCGCGCAGAAGGAAGTTGACATTTGTTGCACGATAATGTGCCATCTCATCGATCGACACTTGTGACCAATTTTTTTACTAAAGATCGCATTTTAACTGTCAACAACTCCCCTTGTTAGCCTGATTTGGCACCGTGTGACTTTTTCCTTTTCAGAAAAATGCATTTTCCGATGAAAGGACGTAAAAGCCATCCAAAAGGTTTGTGCAGACATCCTGAAGGGAACCCAGCCGACGAACTAAAATACTTATTTGACATGCTTTTAGACAGAGCAAATAGCGGATGTATTGAGTCAGAAGGGTACTATTTAGAATAAAGTAAATCAGTTTTGCTTATTTTTAAAAAGTCCTGTCTACTTTGAAAAGCACCTTATAGTTATACAGGGTGTCCCTGAAAAGGATGGACAACGCTTGACCACAGGTTCCTTGGATGAAAACAAGACTATTTAGCCTAACTTACCTATATACAAAAGTGCATTAATACTGAGATATAGCCTTCTAAAAATAAAACCGATAACCTAGTTTTTTTCAAATAATTTGAAAACTGTTTTTCTTAGAAACTTCAAATTTGGTACACATATTTTTTTATATAAGGGCAATGTAAATATAGAATTTGGTGAGAATACATATACAGGATGTTCTCCTTCTACTGCCTGTGCGCCACTGGCTATCCCGTAACATGTACGCCGATGACGACAGAATATTTTTAAAAATAAGCACTATTTTAGAAGATTTTTTGCCTCTTACAAAATTTTGATATCGTTTATGGATTTCGAGTAAAATTGGCATTTTTTACACATTAAATAATATAAAATCAGTTTAAGATAAATAGAACATTCTAGTACGAGGTACCATATAACAGAGAAACAAATTCATAACAATAATTAAAAGGTTCT
>NW_019416831.1:119258-165828 GCF_000390285.2 Anoplophora glabripennis
TAACTACACATTTTTGGTATTAGTATTATCAATCAATAAAATAAAAATCAACACTAATATTTTAAATAAACAATATCAACTAATAATGTAAGAAAGTCAACATTAACATTTTAAATAAACTGATATTTGTAATCACATTAAAATAATATTACAGTAAATGCTCAAAGTTACTTTCTTGTTCTTAAACGCAAACATTAGTTCTTCGAAAATTATAAATTATCCGATAATTGTGCATTACCTCTCATAACATTAATTTCATGCTGTATTCTTTCCCATAATCGTTTTCTGTATTTACTGAAAAGTCATTTTAAACTGTGGTCCTATCTATTCTATATTTAGAAGGCTATATCTCAGTAGGCGTGCACTTTTGTATATAGGTAAGTTAGGCTAAATAGTCTTATTTTCTGTCTCTGTTCTGTTCTGTTCTGTCTGTGGTCAAGCGTTGTCCATCCTTTTCAGGGTATTTCTACCAGATACATATATATTTCTTTTAAAATAATATAACTGCATATTATTGACAAACATACACTTATATATATGGTAACAATATGTAATATTTACTGTTAATGGATACAGTTGGAATATATAAACTTGCTCATGATATAAAAATTAAAGAGGAAAATATTACCATTGGATGAAATTTTGTAATAATAATTGTAATATTATTACTACACACTACTGACAAATAAATATGATCAAAGTAAAAGGCGTGTTAATTATAAGACGATAAATTTTCAGCGTGCAACGACCATTACAGTTAGTTTTTACTCTTCGTCTGATATTGTAAACTAGACCACAAAATGGTCATAGGGCCTACACAGTCAAATGAAGGTAGAATCAAGATGAATTCAATGAAATCAATGAATCTATAATGAAGATCATATCAATTTAATTATATTACATCAAAATAAGGTATACATAAGTATAATAATAAGTATTATTACAGCATCTACAATTTTACAAGTGGTTGGTCGATGCCTAAAATCTGCGTTACTGAAATCAAACAGTTTTCTCAGTGTAATTAATGATCAATTATGTTAAAATATGAACATGTGCAAATCTAACAAAAGTTTTTTGCCGCTTTGCTTAACAACATTTGCACATCTACCATCAAAATCGAATGAACAGAGTGATCGACTTGCGTTTTTCTTGAAAATGACTGACTATATTTTCAGCAGCTGTCATTCAATATGGGATAAAAAAAATTGTAGCTATTGTCGTATTCCCGGTTTCGAGCATATATCAAATTTTCACTCAACTTTCCAATTAAAACCACAAAGCCGTCTCCAACCACCTTGTGCAGAGCCAATCCCGGCCAAAGTGGAGTAGTACGTCCAAGAGGGCCCACACTACCTTGCACAAGCAGCAAAAGGCTCCTGACTTTTCTCTCCCAGCCGGCCTAAACATCGAAGCCGCAGTAGATGACACGGCCAGACGCTAATGCTCTTGACACAGCAGACATCGACGGCGACGCTGCGACAATATAAAATTCACCTCAGTTTCGAATTTCGGAAACTGAAAAGTTCTCCGAACATCACGAAATTCGAACTGGGGAGTTGTAAAATAACAACAGAAATACCATATTAAGAACACAGAACAAGTTCCAAGTTGGCGATAATCCAAAGATGGGTGAAATCCGGAGAGGCTAATTGTCCAAACCTAAACCGGACTTCATTACAGGACCTCTGCGGACCCATCATGGATGGTGATCGGACGTTTACCCTGATGCCTTGATGTTCATTAATCAAGAATGGAACCCGACACAAAATTTAAAGTTGCATTGTATAAAGCTCTTTATACCTCAAATGCAATTTATTGAAAATAAACATTTATTCAATAAATCAAACTTTTAATAATTTTAATAATTTAAATTATTAAAAAAATTTCACAAACACGTCGTGTCTTCCCGAGGGTGTACCAGACTGAAAGCAGTCAACCAAACAAATTAAATCGTTTCCCACATTTCAAAGGATCTACCTCACTTCCGATGGAAGATTCCCGAGAAAAGGATGGCGCCCAACGTGGGGCCCGAACATACGAAATCCAAAGGGAATGTTGTAAAAGATGTAGATAAGACTATATTGTCACACTTGGTGGTACATATGGAGTCATGCCCCGGTTTTGATACTTACAAGACTAAGATTTTTTTTAATTTTCAACCGTTTTCGAGATATTAACTGTTCTCTCTCTCTCTCCCTCCCTCTCTCTCAAAATTATCCGCACTGATATACAAAACGCGAATGGAAATAGAGAAGTATTTATTCGAACTTTTTTACTTACTTACTTTTATTTTTTACTTGCAGTTTTGCAGGTTTTACTTTTTTTCCATTTAATTTTGTTTTTTTTTTATTGTGAAAGTATTAATTTGTGTGGTTGGAACAAATTTTTATTTTTACTATGGTTCTTTTTATTAAATAATATATTCATTCGCAGGACCATGGGGCAATATTCTTAAATTAGATCAAACTATTATTTTTCTTTTTTTTTTCAGGCTTACTGATTATTAATAACAATGACAATAAGCACATACTCCACTCTTTTGACTGAAGCTTTAGTTGAATTGACTGGTCTTATTTTAACCCCAAGAATCCATAGTACAGTCCTTATAAACGGAATTTTGGGACACTATCTGTATTAATTGGAAAATATTTATTTTTAATAAAAACAGAAAAATTACAATTAAATAAAACCTTATCAATTTGGTTCAAGTGCCAAAATTATCTGTTTTCCTTAATCAAAATGTATTAAACGCCCAAATTCCAATACAACTGTTCTTTTCATGAAACTGTGACAATATATCCAAACAAATTATCTGTAATAAAATAAACAATCTCACGAGATAATTTGCCTCGTATTATCTTTAGAAAATTGTAGCAGCATTAAGCATTACGGAATCTAACCCGGATATGAGGAGGAAGTTCGAAATATAGATAAGATTAAAAACTATGCACTCAAGAGTTCATCTTATTGTTGCGTTAATAGTTTTAGAAAATAATAAATTATCTGAAACAGACAAGTACGTTTTCTTCTCATTAGCATTTTAAATAGAGATTGGATGGTATCAAGTTTCTAATATGAGTAATTAGTCATGTAGTCTAGTGGATTGTGAAGAATTTTATGCTACAAGAGAATATGTTGTGTGATCAAAGTGTGTAAACGTTTACATGAAGAAGAAATGCGAGGAAATCGGAATTTTATATTAGTAATATATGCAGTCACTTTCCTTAAATAATTAGTAACTATCCAAGTACATAATTAAATGTACTCTCATTATTTACAGTGATAAGGTAAAAAGAGATACGACTCTTAAAATGATATTTAACTTAAATGGTAATAATATTTAAACGTAACTAACTTAACTTAAATAATATTTAATATAACAAGAATTTAAACTTAATCAATTTCTAAATAACCATTTCAAACATTGCTCGAGAATATCTGTTCTTAAATAGAGTATCTTACACTATTTGAAAAATACATAAAGAAATTTCTTTCTGTTCTTCAAATACTATAAAATAATGCACTTTTTTCTACTTCATTCTTAAGAAATTTTGATACAGTAATAAAATGTTTTTTTTAGTTACAACCAATGTATTTAATATACGAGGCATATCCGCAAAGTAAGAGTACTGAGACTCTGATGCTCTGTGGTTTTTGTTTTCGACAAAGTTGTCAACACTGCATTTACGGCCAAGGTGTTGGGAGCAGTACACGTGCTCATTTGTCTCAGTCGGTTGAGCACTATTGTTGTAGTGGCGTGTTGAAATGAGTGCCGCTATTCCGAATCCCGCCCGCTGCGAGGTGAGGAGCGTCATCGTCACTTTCTTCTTGCAAAGGGAAAGGCGTCGTTTCAGATTCTCAAAGAAATCAAAACTGTTTGTGAGGATGACGTGATAAATCATACTAATGTGTACAAGTGGTGTCGTGAGTATAAAGCTAGCAGAACGATTGTTAATGATGAACAAAGAAGAAAAATCATGACAACTGTAAAGGGATTCTCCTTATTGAATTTTTGCCCCAATGGGAAACAATTAATGCTGCGCGGTAGTGCGAAACACGAAAGGTGATATAGAACAAAGTAAGGGGAATATCAGTCAAACGTGCTCGCCGGTCCCATCACAGCCCACAACGCCACGAAGCAGCATTCATTCGATTGGAACATCATCAAGCACCCCACTCACAGCCCTGAGCTGGCACCTTTTCATTTTCTCTTTGTTCTTCTCTGAAGGTGTTTATGGGTGGAAAAAGGTTTTCTACAGACGATGAGGTCCACAATGCAGTGAAACAATGACTCGAACAGACGGAAGGAGATTTTTTTGACGAAGGTATCAGAAAACTCATCCCTCGGCTCACAAAGTGCATTGAGGTTGAAGGCAACTACGAGAAGTCGAAAATAGAGTACCTTTCTGAATATGTAAATTTTTCACAAATATACTGCCGTTTCGAATTTTAAAAAATTGATTATTTTTTGTGGATATGCCTCGTATACTGCAGAATGTACACTAGTATTTTCTGAAGATGTTATTCCACAAAATCCTATTCATAGCACCTTTCTCCACACTTAGTGTTACTCTAGTTGTAATAAATCTGCTGATTACTGTTATATCAACTTTTTACATGAAGTACCTACCGACCCTTCTCATTCGGCTACCTACTTGGTTTCAATACACCTATAAGATAAATGCTTGTCTATATTTTAAAGTGCCATACAATTTACTATGCAGAACATGAAATTAATAGTTTTTTGCGAAAAAATAGTAATCAAAGATCCAGATTTAAGATAAAAACTTGTTGAGGACCTCTGAGATCGTTGTGGCCTAACATAATTTACTTACGGTCTGAACGGGAGATCAGTGATGCCGTTGATACCGGAACTCATTAACTCTATTTCTTTATAAAGTACGTGAAAAAAATTTAGAAATATCTTCATAACACTGTTTATGCCTCTCCATCCTTACCAATAAGCTATTTCTATGTATCTGCTTAATATAACATTGAGCTTTTACTGATAGATGGAGCACTTTCCAAAACATCTACGCGAAAACCAATTTTTGACAAATTTCTTTAAAATTTCATTTCAATTCAGCCATTTTTCCTTGATATTTGTTACATATTTACACCTAACAACTATCTCTTGGTTTTAACTATATTTATGAAATTAAAGCATCTGAAATTCGAACAAAAGTAGATTCATTTGGGATATTCCTTCGTCCTTTGTATCAACCCACGAATAAAATTTTCGCCGCTGTGCACTTTCATTGCACAGAAAATGCACTTTTAAGGTATCTATCCCTTCTCTATTCATGTAAATCGTTATATTTCAGTTGAATGGACTAAAATTCTCTAAATGTAAAAACACACTTGATAGCTTCAGGTGTGTCCAGAAAAAATACTGTTCGCGAAAATAACAAACTGACAAGTAGAAATTTAATATAGGCCACACAAAATACCAGTAAAATTATGTACTACTCAACACAACAGGTACACTACACAAAATCGGTATGAAAAAATACAAAATGTTCGTCAACACTGTTAATAAAAATGGTATTACCTTTATCAGTTTGCAGATATATTATACTGATAAGAAAATCCAAATCATTATTAAACTTGCGAGCATCACAATATCGATATTAGCATTTCATTTTAAAGCTGTTCATGTATTTAATTGATTATAATCAAATAAAAATAATTGTGTATGAAAACTACAAATCACAAATTTTTTCATTGTTTCTTTGTCCTTCATATTATAACTAAAGTCAGACATTTTTTTCTGTCCTATTATTTATACTTAATATAAACCCGAAATGTTTCATTGTCATGTCTGTTGGACGTTCCTGAAATTCCGTAACACAATGGGGACTTCTCTGGAATGTTAAAGTGGTAAACTTTGAAAATATTTCGGGATTTCTATATTAAGGGGTTGCTGGAAGAACTAGTGTATAGAAGCGAAATACGCAAGACAACATCAACCAGTAGCGTTCGCTTTTGACCATAATCAACTTAGAAGTTAAAGGATCAACAAATGTCAATGATTATATTTTTTTTTTAAATGCACATGACCAAAACAATGAACAAAAATAAAATTTCATCTATTTTTACGTGTGATTTTGCACTATTCTCGATTATTTCTCTTGATTTCTTTGGATAAAGATTAAAACAAAATTCATCCACGAAACATTAACTAATATGTTTCTACATTGCAAGGATTTGTTTGTCATGTGGTTTCCAAAAAAATGGAATAATCACAGCTAGGAACAAGAAATAGAAATTAAAGATTTCCAACCATATTTAAATTTGGCTATATGACTTTTTTGTATGTTTTGTATATAAATACTTATTTGTTACATTTAGATAATTTACTAGCATATGTCTGGGGTTGTTTCGGTAACATTCCTAGACTGGGTATCAAAGAGTAACAAATAGAGTATCCCAAATAGGATATCAATGCCTACTAAGATATAAACTGGTGAATGTCATAAAGAATACCTTTTTTTTAATATCACTTTAAAATGGTTTTAATCAAAGACCTCTTATTTGGTGCACTTTTGAGTGTAATATTGAATCTAGAAAAAACATAAGGAATGCCTTTCTTTCGGAGATTTTGAGAAAAAAAGGGCACTAGTTTCATAATGCCAAAATGCATTGTTCCAGAGAAAATCGATTTCAGTTTTCTCCTGCTATGGTCAGTTATGAAAAATTGAATCTTTAGAGACATTTTTATCTGATTTCATTTGATCCTGTTACTAAATTATCAATATATTTTTTTACGATTTAGACTTATTTACCCCTGTTCGAATGTTACAATTTAATGAGATATAGCTCTTAGAAAGTGGGCATAATCATGGAGATAAGTCCGTCCGAATCATTAGAAAAATATTTAACATACTCAATTTAGATAAATGATGGAAGTTTAATTAGATTTATACATCTGCAATAACTTATCGCTCCGTAACTGATAACTGGAGGAGACAATTCAAATCCATTTTTTTTTGGAACGATGCATATTAAAGACATAAAATAAGTATACTTTTTTTTACATTGAATAAAATGACGTTACATTAAATATATTATTTTTGCCTACAGCCTTTGCCAAAAAAATTATATATTCTAATAGAATAAAGTTGGGGTAAGAATTTTAAAATATTAAAGAGAAAGGCAAATTTAAAAACAAAACTGTTAAAATTGATTTTAAAATAAATTATATGTTAGTTATTAACCATTAGGGATTGAGAAAGATAAGATAAAATAAATGGAAGTAGCATATGACCAATTAAAATTTTTATAAAAATGAATTTCAAACAAAAATTTAAGTAAATATAATGTAATATATTCAAAATATATTCAAAATTGAAAAATGTGATTGGTAAAAAAAGTTGGATTACTACAATTAAGAAAAGTGATTTAAAAATAAAATTAGCGGGACATGAAAAGAAAAAGTGTTGGGTAACTAGGAAGAAAAATTATAAAATTGGTGGATGACAGCTAGAATTCTGAAAAGTAAAATATTTAATAAAAAAGGTAGATAATTTTATTGCCAACAAGAAACAAAAGTATTCAGTAAAGGAAAAACCATTTATAAGAAAGAATATAAGAAAACAGTTTCAAGATTCATATTAATTGAAGATTACGGACGATACAAACCTAAGTAAGTCCAATAACGAAACAAAGTTAACCTGTTTTAGAGAATTACCCAGATTCGAGTCAACATAAATTTAATCCAAGTCACCAGTATAATATAGAGATATAAATAAGACAAAACAACAAGGAAGAATATGACAGATATCAAGTAAGGAACAATAATTGTGCTAGAGGATACCTAAAAGAACTAGAGGAGATCAAGGACCAAAGAAAAGAAATTGGTGTATCGGATAGTGTAACGAGGTATAAACAACTAATATTATAGACTTGTGAAAAATTTAATATTGAATATCCATATTTTGGAGATTATTGTTTAATTTTAAGTTATATATACTTATTTCAGGTAACATCTATACTTAAATAAGAAATAATTCTACATTCACCTTTATCTCCCCAAAAATCTGCCTATGATAAATTTATATAAATAATTTGATTCAAGTCGGTTTATTTTCATTCAAGTTAATTTATCTACCCTTGAAGTACGGCCCTATCACACAGTATAAATAAAATAGTATAAATCGCCTTATTTTGATCCCAAAACTATATGATTGTGCCACTCCAATCTTTCTGGGACACCATGTATAAGTTGATTTCACGGAAACGTTAGAAAGTCAAAGATCTGGTGCGTGCAAATCGCCGACTGACTGTCAGAGAAACTGGAAAAGAGGTTAGGATCTTGAGTCATGAAATTTTGACAGAAAAAGTGAACATGCATCAAGTTGCAGCAAAATTTCGGCAACGCCTTGAACAATCCAATGACGATGAAACATTCATTCAAAGGATCATAACGGGAGACGAAAGCTGGGTTTACGGCTACGACATTGAGAGGAAAGTTCAATCATTATAATGGATTGTCAAAGGATATCCAAGCCCCAAGAAAGCACGTCAGGTTCGATCCAATGTCAATGTTTTTTTCGTCTCGATCCAATTCTTGCCTCAAGATGAAACAGTGAACCGTGTGTACTAGCAAGACGTTTTACAACGGTTACGTCAAAAATTCCGCAAAAAAAGACCAGAGTTGTGGCGAGACAATTCATGATTCTTGCACCATGACAATGCGTTCGAACACTCAGCTTTGTCAATTCGTCAGTTTTGGCTAGAAATCACATTACTGTCCTCCCTCATCCTCCTTACTCGCCAGACCTAACTACCTGCGATTTTTTCTTAACTACTGAAGCTATCCACGACTGCTTCGTGAAATGAAAATACCGCTGGGTAAAGTGTGTGAATAAGGAACGGGAGTACTTTGAGGGAGACAATGACCAATAATGTATAAAATTAATAACAAAGTTTAAAAAAATTCAGTTCGTTTATTTTCTGAACAGATTTCGTATTTAGTGTAACGCAAATGTACAAGAGCAGCTAATAATAAAATATGTATTACTTTATCAAATTGTTATCAGTGATTATGATCGTGAATGATATCTACGCAATATTTAAATTATTTACTCGGTATTTGGTTAGCCTTACTAAGTAATGGACGAATTTATTATCGCAAAGCAACTAACAAGACGCCATGTGTCCAATAAAATAAAGTGCACCCGTCATGCCTGTTACATATATCCGAAATTGATCAATAAGTACTTCTTGGTGTCGGTCCACCGTGGAACACAGCATCCGTTCCTAGGCTATAATGGAATTGGAATTAAACTGGATTGACCGCAGGCGGATCAACTTTAAGCTTATGCAATATACCCACCTCTGATACCTATCTATATCCCTGTATATTTTAATCATCTGACACTAAAATGGGTAAATTTAAGTAATCTTCATCAACAGTTTTCAATTTAGAAAAATTTTGAATTTTACAATTCGTTCCGTTGCAGTCGTTTAAGTGAAATTTCTGGTGTTCATCCTGGTTGCGAATAATTGCACAAATCAAAATAAAATGGATTTGCTTGAAAAACAGGAAGGTCTCCATAAGAAATCAAAATTTCTTATTTATTGATATATAATTGCTGCAAAATTTTACTAATATGTAATATAAGAAGTTCCAATCAAGAGTCACCTTTAACATATTACAAATCCGTTTGATGACTAGTTTTAAATACTGTTTGTGTTTTATTTCAAGATGATACTAATTGCTTCCTACATTTATGTGTTTTGCTTGTTTAACTTTAATTAATATAATGTTTAAAATATGTATAATAAGGAGCGCTATAGGTATATATTTTTTTCAACAACCCGAGAGTTCCTAGCAAATTAGTAAAATTACAAAAGCTTTTTAAAAATGTTTGCAAGAATGTAGTGTATTGTATCCTACAGCAAAATGAATAAGGAACACATTTAATAAAATTATGGTAAAATTAAATACATTCTCAATACAATTTATTGATAACGTATGACACTTTAGTCTTGTATTATCTAGTCTTGTGTTGTCCAATAAATATTTTTTTTACCTGTTAATGTGTTGGCTTATCAAATTGACATCTAATTTAATTCATTTTTCCCGAGGGGTGTTCCGCTGTCCAGATTTTGTACACCAAAATGCCTTCCTCAAGAAAACTGCACTAAAATAAAATGCCTCCGAAATTCCACAAATTCCCTGGATACGACAAAAAATTTCCGAAATAGGACCTTACGTTTTTACCATGATATACTATTTTCTGTCCTAATTGAATTACTGATCGTTGTTATACAGGGTGATTCATTAACAATGGGAAAATCGAAAGCTGAAGATACTACACGTAAAATGGTGACCATTGGCGCAAATATGCCTTATCCGAAAGTTGATAGTTTCGGAAATACAGGGTGTTGAAAGTTAAAATTTTTAATTGTTTTTTTTGCGATTATTCTGAAACTATGTAGGTTAGGAACTTGAAAATTTGTGTAACTATATTTTTTTAAGCGACGAATAAGATGCGTGTTGCAATTTCAGCGTTGGTCATAGAGGGCGCCACTTACAACCAATTTTAACGAAAATTTAGTTAATAATTTTTTACCCTGTATGTCTAATATGAAACTTGATTGAAAATGCATCTCTTCTCGCACCACGTGGACAAACTATTACGCGCATGCACACAACACAAAGTTTCCTTCATAATAACTCGAAAATGCATAAAAATTCCTCGAAATTCCAGAAAATGCCTTAAAATGCCCCGAAATACCACAAAATGCCTCCAAATGTCTCAAAATGCTTCAGAATTCGAGAAAATGCCTCGAAATACCTGCAATGTGTAGGTACACCAAAATGCCTCGGCAAAACACCCCTCGATTTTTCCTCAATAGTACTATAATAATTGTATTATCTACATATTCGTTATTATTTTATTCTTATAAATTTCTAACAAATATTCATTAGATTTAATTGAAAATTCGGTTAATGTTTTATGGATGTTATAATCTGAACTCTACCTTTTGCAATATTTTCAATGTATATTACACAAGTCGACAAGATTCTAACCCAACAACACGAATATACTTTCCCAATGGATTTTGGTGCGCTGAATTCGAATCCGAGGTCCATTGGCTCTGGTTTTCGAGATATCCTAACCTAGAAGTGCCAAAATCGGGATTTTTTACATATTTGAGGTTACATGTTTTTTTTGCTGAAACCATTAATGGGGTCCAAGTACTATACTTGCTCGTTAAAACGCAATTGGATTTATCCCGATATTATTTTTCGTTTTTGGGAAATCGCATGTTGAAATTTTGTAGTTTGACTTATTTCTCAATTTTTTAATACACAACCTAACCTAACCTAAATTCATCAGCACCCGGAAGTAGGTCTTACATATTTTTGAGGTCGGTGATCACGAATCTGAACTTCAAAATACTTATGTGTTTCAGGTTTGTAGGCTTCTAAGCTTGTGGGTTTTTGAGTTTAAAGTTTATGGGTTTGAAGTTTATGGATTAAGGGTTTATGGGTTTAGGGTTTATGGATTTAGGGTTTATGGGTTTAGCGTTTATGGGTTTAGGGTTTTTGGGCTTAGGGTTTATGATTTCGGGATTGAGCGTATCAGCCTCTTTTCCGTGTACCTAAATGTATTTCCAGATTGATATAATGCGTAAAATATCCCCCATATATCGAATTTTTATACATTTTTTAAAGTTGTAGTGTAGTAGACGCGATTTTGGAGTTCAGATTCATGATCAGTGATCCCAAAAACATGTCTCCAAAAACATCCCTACTTCCGGGTGCCGATGAATTTAGGTTTATGGTGCAGTGTTCTCAGTATATTTAAAAAATCGCGAAATAAGTCAAACTGCTAAATTTCAACATGCGATTTCTCAAAGACAAAAAATGATATCGGGATAAATCCAAGTGCGTTTTAAAGAGTAAGTATAGTGCTAACTATACTAACCCATTAATGGTTTAACAAAAAAAATACAAATCCATGTAACATAACATCAAATATGTTAAAAAATCGCGTTTTTGACACTTTTAGGTTAGGAGATCTCGAAGACCAGAGACAATTGAGAAATTTGGACCCATTGAAAGTACATTCTCGTTTCTGGATTAGAGTGTCGGCCAAATTTTGTCGGCCTGTGATATTTTTATAAACAGATTAGTGAATGCTGCAAATAAAGTCATTATATTACCGAGTAATTTTATTCTTATTTATTGGGTAATGATAAAAATTATACAAATTATAATATGTTTCATAGTTGAAATGTCAAATTTGATAGATGGATTAAGTTTTCAGCAATCACGCTAAATAATTAATTTAAGTCTAATGATTTTACCTACTTAACGTACATGTTTAGTATCAAGTAAAAGTTAGGACAGTATTAACTAAGGATTAATAATTTTCCTTAAATTCACGTAAAAGTATACGTTAAGTAATGTATATTGCTAATGGAATTATTATGTATATAAGTAATTAATTATATGTCTATTAATCTTTATTAAAAATAAAAAAAATAAACATTACATAGAACTCTCATCCAGACTGTGATAACTGAATTATTTAATTACGCAGATATTAATTAAATTGTACGCACATTATTCTTAAAACAATCTTAATCAAAATACAAATATTAATAGTGGAGTCAAGATAGCTTAAAATTACGCATTATTTCGAAATAATTATGGGAAGCATTTTCCTAAAACCTTTTGAAATTACTTGAAGAAAAACAGTTAAACTTATTTTTGTACGCTAATTGTTTTTAATTATATAACAATAAATAGTTTTTTTTAAGAACATTTAAAATAATTCAATGAATTTTAAATCGAACTCTTCCAAATTGACAATATAGGGGTTTTCGATGTCGCTGAACAAGAATATGATTTCGGAAAATAAAAATTCAAAATGGCTGATCCAATATGGCCGACTATTTTAAACAATTTATTTAACAATTATTGATTTTAAATCAAACTCGCTTATATTTGTAATATAGAGGTTTTTGACGTCGCTAAACAAGAATGTGATGTCAAAAAATGAAAATTCAAAATGGCTGATCCTATGTGGCCGACTATTTTAAACAATTTATTTAACAATTATCGATTTTAACTCAAACTCGCTCATATTTGTAATAGAGAGGTTCGAAAAATGAAAATTATAAATGGCTAAAGAGGTTTTATTGAAAACATGTTTTATTTTTTAAAAAACAAATTTATTACAAAATAATTAATTTTTAAATCTCGAGTTCTTACTCTTCTTCAAAAATAACCCTGCTTTTCTTAAATGCAACTTTTGTCCTAATCATTTTTTTGTTTGAGCAGTATTTTCTGAGATAGAGGGGGGTTCCAAATTTTTTGAACACCCTGTATATATTAGACTCATATCTGTGTCTACATCAATAAGAGAACTTATATTCACAATTTCAGATACAGAATATACGTTTTAAAAATGAATATTAAATCAATTCATCAAAAAACGTTATTTTTTTGCTGTTATAACAATTTTCCACTTATTACTATAAATAAAAAAATTATTTTTCGCTGGATTTACTTTTTTTAAGGTCTTAACTTAATTCTTTGATGGTTTATTAAACAAAAAAAAAATTTTTTTTGTACATTATTAAACTTTATTTAACAATAAATTTCACGGATTTTTCATGAAATATTTTTATTTTTTGTTATTTTTTGTTTTTTCAACTATTATTTCAATTTTTTAAGAAAAATAAAATGCACCATCTTAAAGTAGAGATTTTAAGCTTTAAAAAGTGCTCTCATAAAGTTTCAATATCACATTTACAACTATAGTTTTTGATCTATAAAGTATGGCCTAAAAAGTCAAATTTGTGATTTTTTAAAATTATTGAATATGTTGGGCTCAATATTTTTCAAATTAAATTTTTAAGATTTTTTCCATATCGCTCACTGTTTCAATCGTCATTTGAAGAGTAATCTGTGAAAGTTACAGATATTTATTTTAAAAATTAAAAGAATGACAGCTATTTTATTATTATTGTACAAAATTATAGAATGACGTAACTTTGTATACGTACTATATATTTTTTTTTCTCAAGTTTAAAGACATAAAATTTTGATAGCCGGATGACTCTTCTTTCATTTAAATTTTTGTGAGGTCGATTTGATCAATTAGATCAAAAGTTATAACAAATTTAGTGTAGCGCGCTCGGGGCCGCGCGCTCTTCGAGAGCTATACTTGGGGGCCGCCCGTCTCATTTTTCGTACGTTAGAAAAAAAATTCTACAGCCTTCAATTCGCATTTTAGAAAAAAACTTTATTAACATTTTTTATGTAAAATTTCCTGTCTTTTCGAATGGCGCAGTTAATTTTTTCTTTAAATTATATTTTTTTATATATTTTGCAAAAACTGTAATTTTGCAACTCAATTTGTTAAATAAATAATTCAGCGTACACTCTACAGTTGGTAACTTTTTATATGTTATTTCTGACAACTTTACAAAGCTAAAAATAAAAAGTTCTCTCTTCCAGTAATTTTCGCGAAGTCAAAATCTATCTTGACTTCACTATAATATGTAGGTACTGTTGTAGGTCTTGCTTTGAACAAAATATACTTTCTAAAATTAAATAAATATTGAACGGAAATTATAATTATTTATAAGTTATAATTATTTAAAAGTTATAATTATTTATATGGTAAAAATTTAAAAAATGCTGTTTTTTAGGAGTGTCTATTTTTAAAGGTAACAGGAAATATCGAATTTACTATAGTAAAGGCTAAATAATTTGTACAACATAAATAAAAGTTTTCTTAAAAAAAACACAGGATTTCGTATGAGGCAACAAGATTTTATTAATTAAAAAGTTTCCAAAGTTTTTCCATGTTTTTAAAGGGTAAACATTGCTATTAATTATGTATCGGACTGAATTTCTGCCTTTAGTTCAAGAATTCACTTCAGCAGAATAGTCTTTGGACTTTACGAATCCCCACAGGAAAAAGTCGTATTATGTAATATCGCATGATCTTGGTGGCTAAGTCACTTCACTGTCGCACAGTCTCAGCTACACACTCTCCGTACTTGTAAAGAATTGTCGCAATCTTCACTCGCTCATCGACGGTATAACCACAACGTGTTTATTACAATATGTGACCCTGTACAATGCTGCCAACTCTTCGGAATGAAAATGGCGCATAATTCAAATCCTGCGTTACTTTTGGGACACGGTTTAGGTGCATCTATTAGACAGTATATTATTTTAGATATAGGTATATAATATTTATTTTTAAAAAAGAAGATGCAAATCACTAGAATATAGAGTTCACTATAAACTAAATAACAGTGAAGACAACAGATTTGAAATTATTTTCAGTACCGGCAGTAAATATTATTAAAAAAATTTCGCCTAAACCAGATTCGATTATTACTGCCCCTAAAGTCATTATTTTTAGTACGCAGTATGCAATTGATGAATTCTCTGAAAAAAATCTTTTTACTCTTTGCTTCAAAGACAAATTCCAGACAAAAAACAATGTCAATATGTTTATTAATGAAGCACACTAAAAATGTACTATTATTGAAAAGTTGCCTATAAGGCACGTTGCTTGGGATTTAGGTATTGTATACGGGATTACTATAGCTTAATTTATTTAAAAAAAAAAGTCTTCTAAAGTTTGAATGTCCATGCTATTAAAATTTGACATAAAAATGTTCTGCAGTGTATAATAGCGACAAATTTTTAGATTTCTTTTTGGTAAAATGTTTCCTGAAAGTAATATGACATTTGCGATACTGGATCGTTATATATCTTAATCTATAAATGTTTAAGTTTCAGGTTCTTGCAATCAAGGTATTCAGGTTTCATGGTTTATATTATCTTTGGAGTCACCAAAAATGATGACCAAAAGTCCCCAATAGACTTTTCTGAATGTTATTATAAATTTTCTAACCTTATGTACCTTAGTTTAGTTGTGGAATACCGATGTCATTTTCTATCTATTTCTAGACGAATAATCTCCCTATTTTTCGAAGATTTCAAGGTGACTTTGTCACTCTTCTTTCGTAAAACACGGCCGCCATATTGGATTTCCAGAATATGCCAATACGCATTAGAAAGTGTATGACATAAGGAAGATTTTGAGAGTAGACCTCTTTCTACGTTGCTTCAATTTTTACAAAAGGGGTAAAACTGACATAGAACGACTCATCTACAATATACAGGGTGTTTCAGAAAGACCTCCCGTAAATACAGAGGGTGATAGTACGACAAAAAAAAGAATTTTTTGTCTTATGAACTATATGTCTATCTCTTGTTTTCGAGATACAGAGCGATAAAATAAAAAATTTTAATAGAATTTTTACGAGTTTCCAAACGGTGTGAAATATTTTAATGAAATTTGGTATTCCGGGGTTTTTAAGGATGCCAAGTACGCTGGTCTAATTATTTTTTGGATATTTCATAGAGGGCGCTAGTTATGCTACATTTCTATTACATTTTAAGTACTAATTTTTTTAAGGTTAGGTTTTTTACCATTCGGGCTCCAATTTCTAATGTACAATTTTATTTTCTAAAAATAATGTACACTCGTTAGAACTTCCTAATGTGGACGGTTTTCGAGAAAAACGACTTAATTAAACTCTTTCAATATTACGGTGTATAAAATAAGTGACTTTTCTCAAAGTAAGCTTATGTCAAAACATATTCATGGATGTCGCATAAACAACGCATCCATTCTTAGTAATATTTTAAACTCTAATTAACTTATATCAAAATTTTAGTGACTAATTAGTCATTACTAACTACAATCATTAACAATCACTAAAATTTTGATATAAGGTTAATTAGAGTTTAAAATATTACTATGAATGTATGCGTTGTTTATGAGACATCCATTAATAAGTTTTGACATAAGCCCACTTTGAGAAAAGTCACTTATTTTATAGACCGTAATATTGTAAGAGTTTAATTAAAAGTCTCTTTTCTTGAAAACCGTCCACTTTAGGAAGTTCTAGCAAGAGAACATTATTTTTAGAAAATAAAATTGTACATTAGAAATTGGAACCCGAATGGTAAAAAAACTAACCTTAAAAAAATTTGAACTTAAAATGTAATAGGAATGTATCATAACTAGCACCCTCTATGAAATATCCAAAAAATACTTAATTAGACCAACGTATTTGGCATCATTAAAAACCCCGGAATACCAAATTTCATAAAAATGTTTCGCACCGTTGGAAACTTTCGTAAAAATTCTATTTAAAAAATTTTATTTTATCGTTTGTATCTCGAAAACAAGAGATGGACATACAGTTTATAACACAAAAAATTCTTATTTTTTGTCGTACTATCACCCCCTATATTTCTTTCTGAAACACCCTGTATATCTTTAACGAGGTATTTGACATTGTAGATCATTTTCTTTCACATATGGATGGATCATTTCAAATAAAAACTTTTATGACTTGAATTTTTTACTGGCACTGGAACAGCAAAAAACAGTTGAATTTAAAGTTTTGCATAAATTGTATGAAAGTTATCTAGGTACAAAGAAACATTCAATTTTGATATAATAACGCATCTCAAACTCTTGAAAAATTAGAGAAAAATACCTAACTGGTTTATATCTCTATAATCCGCTGCTGCTGCTAACATATCGAAGTTTTGATGTTGTGGGAAACTACTCGACGGACTAAAGCCTCGCTCAGCATTGAACTATACCTACAATATCTAGAAATACTTTGTATCAGTAAGCATTGACTGTAGTGACAGTTAAGATATAACGCAATTATATTATACCTCACCCCACACTCAAAACATTTTTGAGGTATTTGGACTTACAGTTGCGAACGTGATTTCAATGAAAAAAATCAAGAAGCAGAAAAGTTTTATTTGAAATGACCAAACCTGTAAAAAATATCTTCAAAATATCTTCTCTTTGTGTTTATTTTGATGGAGGCATCGATCTTGAAAGTTTAATGCAACTAGCTGTTACATAAGCGAATTTGATTTACCTAAAATTTGGTATGAAGATTTGCATGTAAACTTCTCGTTGTATTTCAACTAATACTTTTCTAAATTATTTTTCCACGAAGACATTTATATTTAAACTACAGTTCGAAACGAAAATACCTTATGTATACAAATTTTTAATGGACGCTTAAACAAAGTAATGATAAAGCTTATCTTAATTTTTCGTTGAACCTGAACTTTATCAAGATACTTAAACAAAGCAAAGCAATATACAGGGTAGCCCATCGAAAACGTACCGCAAGGCATTACAGGGTAGTAATGAACTTTTCGGCAAAATTCAAAAAGAGGTAAAGTTTGCTTCTGAGGGGGACAACCTTTGGCGCAAAAAGCATAGCAAAATCTTCAACCCCCTAAGTGGGGGTGTCATCCCCCAAATTTTTTTAAATGGGAATGGGGGTCAAGTGGGGGGTCATTAGAAAGGGCTTTTAATTCTCTATACATCGATTCTTACTTTTTGAAAATCGATCCATTATTTTAGAAAATATGCAGCTTTGAAAATACGAACAATATTTTTGACGAGAAATGCGAAAATCGATTTAATTTTACTTCAAAACTTACGGTATTAGTCAAGTAAATGCTGAAAATGTTGTCCGCCAACTTGCATACAATGATACAGGTTGTCTTCAAACCGTTGTCGAACATTCTGGAGCACTTGCGGTGTTACTTCGCGACATACATTAATGATTCGTCCTCGCAGATCTTCCAAGGTATCAGGTGGAGTGCTGTAAACTTTGCTTTTAATGTGCCCCCAGAGAAAGAAATCTAAAGGATTTAAGTCGGGTGACCGAGGGGGCCACTCAATTGCACCTCTTCGTCCTATCCAGCGTCCTGGAAACGTCTCATTTAGGTAATTGCGCACATTGAGCGAGTAATGTGGAGGAGCTCCGTCTTGCTGGAAAATCAGTTCGTGTTCATTGTAAGCAGGGTCGTCCTCTATGATATTTGTTAGAGCTGGGTCGATGACATTTTGTAGTAAATCCAAGTACATATCGCCTGTCAAATTTCCAGGAAGGAAAAAAGGACCTACAATGGAATTTCCAAAAATACCTGCCCATACATTCAACTTCTGGGGGTGTTGGGAGTGTGTCTCATGGAAAATCCTTGGATTGGTATCAGCCCAGTAACGACAATTATGGCGATTCACTAAACCATTCAAGAAGAACGTACACTCGTCCGAAAAACACACATTAAAGAGGAAATTATCGTTTATCGCTCGTTCAGTCATTATTTCGCAAAATTGCAAACGACGATCAAAATCGTCTTCATTTAGCTCTTGCACTAGCCGAATCTTATAAGGATGGAATTTGTATTTTTTTAATATTCGTTGGACACTTGTACGACTCACTCCTGTCGCAGTAGCCAATTGCATTGTACTCAGCGTACTATCCATTGCCACTTGCCCCAATACCGCTATTTCCGTAGGTTCATTTAGTACCGGATTTTCAACCTGCCTCTTTTTGTTATGAACGGAGCCAGTTTCGCGAAATTTGGCCACCAATTCGCGAACAATTTTTCCAGACGCATGTTTCTCAGGATGCCGTTGGTTGAACAGTTCGGCGACCCGATTTCCGCATTCATTGTTTTTGAAAAAAAGCTCAATAATTTCTACTCTTTCTGGAATTGAGTACACCATAATTAATCAATTTAAAAGACTCGGCAGTATTGGTACTCTTCAACTACAAGTCACAAGACAGTTATCTAGCAACTTCTTGTGGCCTATCTAAATACGAAACAAAAAGCGGACAATTTTTTGCTCACCAAAATCAGGCTAAAGAATTCGCAAATCAGAAAAAAAAAACAGCGAATTCTTTTGAAGGAATTTACCAAGCTAATACCGTAAGTTTTGAAGTAAAATTAAATCGATTTTCGCATTTCTCGTCAAAAATATTGTTCGTATTTTCAAAGCTGCATATTTTCTAAAATAATGGATCGATTTTCAAAAAGTAAGAATCGATGTATAGAGAATTAAAAGCCCTTTCTAATGACCCCCCACTTGACCCCCATTCCCATTTAAAAAAATTTGGGGGATGGCACCCCCACTTAGGGGGTTGAAGATTTTGCTATGCTTTTTGCGCCAAAAGTTGTCCCCCTCAGAAGCAAACTTTACCTGTTTTTGGATTTTGCCGAAAAGTTCATTACTACCCTGTAATGCCTTGCGGTACGTTTTCGATGGGCTACCCTGTATGTATATTTGACAACCAAAGAACAGCGTTCTCTTCACGTTCAAAAGCTACAGTAAAAATGGTATAGATCTGATATAAAAATTTACAACAAACAAAACACATTAACAGTATTTTAATTTAAAGCACTACATGCAATTAAAAAGGTGAAAGCGCCCTGTTTACAGACTACATGCGTTACTGTTAAGAAATTAAGTTAAAATAATGGGATAACCTAACGGTATACTGACAATTTTAAAATGTAACTAAAAAAACAAAACTGTTATTTTAATATGAAAGAACAAGCAATTATTTAAATTTATTATCGTCCATTACAATGTCTCGTGGAATTAGAGCATTGATAAATATAATGAGAAAAACTATTCAAGAGATAAATATGAGTCGTATCTAAACTTTTACTGTTAAAAGATTCTCTTTGGACTGCATCTGGTGTTTTTTTACACAATACAAGTAGAAATACACAGACACAATTTTTTACGCACAAAGTCAATTCTTCTAATTAAACAACTAAATATAGGTATATCCTCATTAATTTCTCTAGTAGCAGAGGGTGAGCCTTAAATGTGTACATACGGGGTGTTCCAAAAAGACCCAAACCCCTCCCATAACTTTTCAGAATTCAGTCCTATCAAAAACTTCCAGATAAAAGTTTTTAGGACATCAAGAAACCAATCAAGCTCAAATCAAGGTCAACTTAAATAACAATCCATTTTTTCTGCCAACAATCGATAAGGCGTCAAATTTTACATTCCAAATGGGATCGGAAAATTTTTCCCGTATGCCCTTGCAGTCAGTATTTTTTTCCCAAATAACTCGAAAAAAATATTTCAGGCAAAATCAGTATGATTTTGAATGTCAAATTAGATGGTGATCCAAAAATGAGCTAATTGAAAGTTGTTCAGTTCATTGAGAAATGCGCTTGCTGACCTTGAATTTGACCTTAACCGTTACCTTAAAGGTCAATTGAAGATTAAATTCATAATTTTAAATGGGACCCTCTATTTTTTTACCCTGGGAATGAATTCGGCAGCAAATTTTACATCTGAATGTGATTTCAATTTTGGCCTTGCCATCAAGTTCAAGGTCACAGCGAGTTCAAATGATTCGTCACCCCCTGAAGCAACCTCGGAATAAGATGTTTACCCCCAACGTCGATGAGATTTTCATGAGACACTCAATCATGAACTTGGATTTGACCTTGGCCTTGGTCTTCAGGGTCATTTGAAGGTGGACTACAGAAATCGACTTTGATGACATCTGCAAATATTTTTAAGGACGTTCGACGACCTTGGGATTCATCTTGAAGGTCATTTGAAGGTTACCTTTTTTTCTTTTTATATCGGTACTTGTATTCCTGAAGCATTACTTAAAAGTTTATTTAACCTCGTAATTCAATGTTCCACAAATAGTAGTTATATTTTTATTTTTATTTTTTTCGATTTTTCACCGTTACTCGGTCTCACTTTGTAACGTACTCAAATATATCTTTTCCAATTCTCAAGCAGAGTTATGCCTTTGTTGAGTACCGAGACATTTTTTTCGTTCTTCCCGCACTCATTCGCCACATTATTTGTTCCTGCTATTGATAATATCTAACGACTATATATTTCATTAATCCGTTGTTAATTTAATAGCATAATGCGAAAATTTCCTTTAATTAACCTTCAAATGGCATTCAAGGTTAAATGCACGATCACCGATCTATGGTCCCGAACGTCCTTAACAACATTTGTAGAGGTCATCAAGGTCAATTTCTGTAGTTGATCTTCAACTGACTTTGAAAGTAGAGGTCAAGATCAAATTCAAAGTCATGATTGAGCAATTTGATAAAAATCCCATTGACTCTAGAGGCAAATATCTTAAGCTGCGGTTGCTTCAGTAGTGATGAAGCAAAGTCAAAGTTGAGATG
Source organism: Anoplophora glabripennis (assembly GCF_000390285.2). Taxonomy (NCBI): domain Eukaryota; kingdom Metazoa; phylum Arthropoda; class Insecta; order Coleoptera; family Cerambycidae; genus Anoplophora; species Anoplophora glabripennis. The sequence continues at coordinate 141,331 of NW_019416831.1, forward strand.
ACATGCGGATGTAAAATTTTCTGCCGAATCCATTCCCAGGGTAAAAAAGTAGAGGGGTCACGTTTAAAATTATGAAGTTTCAATTGACCTTCGAGGTCACGGTTAAGATCAAATTCAAAATCAGCAACCGCTTCCCCCCAATTTTTTATTAAAGGAATTGGTTAACTGATCGGACGAATAGATTGCCATAACCTATATTATACGTTACAGACACATAAGTAAATATAGGTGACAATTTAACTATCTGTTTATTTAACCAAATATTAATCGAGACTCAATATTACTATTTTGCATTATTGTAATCAAGCATTTAAACATAATGTTCACCAAAATAACCCGATTAACGGACACTTACATGCACTACATGCCGTACACCACGCCACGAGATGATCTAATGGGGATGATGGGAATAGACAAAGACAACGCACAACAACCATAGAATGAGGTGGGATCACTCAATAATGAGGACATTTACTCCGATTTATCTACAAGTGCACCAAATATGAGTTTATTTGCAGAATTTATTTAACGGGTAGGTACCTATATTTGAATGAAAATACTCAGTTTTAGTTCAAATATTATCACAAATGAGTAAANTGAACAAACTATGGCGGAATAATTGAACAAAGCATGGGCTTTATTAAATTCAACTGCAATTTACATTGACGTCTAATCTCAATGTTTGGGAATCTTTTCTCGTCCGACTGTACCGCACCACGTTTTTTGCACTCGCTGCGTCTCACTCAGAACTTTACTGCTTTTACCAACACGAGGCAGACAGTCAGGTGCTATTATACCCTTAAGCTGCGGTTGCTTCAGTAGTGATGAAGCAAAGTCAAAGTTGAGATGACATGCGGATGTAAAATTTTCTGCCGAATCCATTCCCAGGGTAAAAAAGTAGAGGGGTCACGTTTAAAATTATGAAGTTGACCTTCAATTGACCTTCGAGGTCACGGTTAAGATCAAATTCAAAATCAGCAACCGCTTCCCCCCAATTTTTTATTAAAGGAATTGGTTAACTGATCGGACGAATAGATTGCCATAACCTATATTATACGTTACAGATACATAAGTAAATATAGGTGACAATTTAACTATCTGTTTATTTAACCAAATATTAATCGAGACTCAATATTACTATTTTGCATTATTGTAATCAAGCATTTAAACATAATGTTCACCAAAATAACCCGATTAACGGACACTTACATGCACTACATGCCGTACACCACGCCACGAGATGATCTAATGGGGATGATGGGAATAGACAAAGACAACGCACAACAACCATAGAATGAGGTGGGATCACTCAATAATGAGGACATTTACTCCGATTTATCTACAAGTGCACCAAATATGAGTTTATTTGCAGAATTTATTTAACGGGTATGTACCTATATTTGAATGAAAATACTCAGTTTTAGTTCAAATATTATCACAAATGAGTAAAATTTCAAAATTCTCAATATTAAGAGAAAATGTATTAAATAATTTCACTCAGTGGATTCACTCCGTACCTTTATTGCTTTCACTCACACCGATTTTTTTACAGTGTATATTTCCAATTACTGTTGAGTCAGTTTTAGCAAGTTAAGGTCGATTGACTGAATTTTTTGTCGTTGAATAAATTGTGAAATATAATTAATAATGTTTTTCTTAACTGACATAATATATACTTTTGAATTCTAGAGATAAGATTAACTACTATATTGTTAATTACATCTTTATATCCCTATAAGTTAGCCAACTTAAGTGTACACTTTACTATATTTGAACACAAGCAGCATTGTTTAATAAAAATTACAATTTTTTCATAAGATGGACCAATGGACGCACTGAATTTTCTAAAAGCACACGGCCTGGCTAGGAAACCTGCTATATCTACGCCTCTGGTCTACCTAAAATCCTACCTTAGTAGGTGATTTTAATTTTTAAATAAACGTAGGAATTATAAAGGCGGAAAATTAAAACAATTCACGTGCTCGAACATTTTATCCACAAGGCAGTAAAAAAAGATTTATGAATTTAATAGGCGTACGAATTGTATTGCAAACTTTGACGCCCACACTGTGTTCCGTTCTCCGTCACAGTATTCCATTGTGAATGGAAACGTGACAACGCCGTCGGAGTTTCTGCGTTCCGATTTACTTATCTGAATACCCCGCGCGGGCGAGTTCCGCTCAACCAATATCGATATTTTGCAGGATATCGCCCAGTACACGATGTGCACAATACGTAACCTTTGCTACTTCCGCCATCGGAAAGATTTCTGCCACTCAGTACCACTTTTTAATGAAACGCCATTGATACTTTCCACAGTCGGAACGGTTACGTTATTTGCATGCCACGATCAAATTAAAGGAAGCGTCTTGAAAACTTGAAATGATCAGGTAGCGGAGGACGAAGATGTCGGCAACATCCTGTTGTTTAATTCGTAGAGCATACTTAGGTGATGAGACAATTCTAAAACAGCAAATCTTAGAAAACCGTGGATTTTGTATTAGGATGAAGCTACTTTTAAATACACTGAGCAACTGTATTCGAATACAGGTTAATGGAAGGTTCCTGAAGTCAAAATGGGGGGATGCCTTAAGGAAACATGGCTCTCTTTTAATCTACAGACTATCAGAGTTTAAAAATAAACTTATTCAGATTAGTTTAGTAAAACGTTATTTTTATTTTAGATAATTACACAGCACAAAAAAGGTCTGTACCAGAGACATGACTATATAAAGGTATAGTACGATCGTATTCGATGCAAAGTAATAAATCATTGCCTGTCAAGGGAATCAGTGCAACACATTTTATAAGGGTTTTGGACATTGAATAATTTCTTTATGCATTATGGATTAACAGTTATATATTTATGAAGGACAAAATGAAAAACAAAGGCATCTCCTTCGCACATTGGGCGGCAGGACAACAATACATTTATTACTCCCTTCATTATCCCTCATATGACTTGTGTCTTGTGTTTTTTGCGGCGGCGCGCGTGCCGGCCTGGCGTGGTCAGTTTCGTTTCGGTTGTATTGGTGCTGCGTGTTTCTCGCTCGCGATATTTGTGAGGTTATAACTGTTATAAGTGCAATTATATTTCTTTCGGGCTATATGTGTGTTTCGCGCTATTATTTGAGAATTTGTGAGTGAAATCATATTTCTTGTGCTCCGTAACAAAAGTGTTTTTAGTGTTTTATTTGTGTGCTGTGTGTGTGTTTCGGGCTGTTGTTTGTGAATCGTGAATGCTATTATATTTTCTGTGCTAGTGAAGTGAAGTTTTTTGTATTATTATTGCTCTGTTGTCGTTATATGGATAAATGGAGGCGGTGCCTGGATGTTCGCGAGCCGGATGTACTGCTGTGGGTACAAAAAAATCTATATTAAGTTACAGAGAAAAAACGATAATATTAAATGTCTATAACCCTTTAGAAAAGGATCATCCCATGAAACTGAAGACTGGTTTGGTGGAAATGTGTTCTAGATATACTGGAGTAAGCGAATTATCTGTTTTCAAAATTTTAAGAGAGAAGAAAATTGAAGGAGACGTTAAGAAACCTAAAAAAGGGGGTGCAAAGAAGAAATTAATATTAAATGAAGATGAGAAAAATGCAGTTTGGCGTACAGTACATAAATCATAGAATTTATATTTTGTTTATAATTTGTTAACATTTCTTGTTTGATAGAAAAATAACTTATTTTGTTGAGATTGGTAGAGAATTGTTGTTAGTGTTTTCATTTGATAGAATCATATCATAGGATTTATATTTTGTTTTCATTCTGTAAATATTTATAGTATATCTGTTATACAAGGTTTTTGCTTTGAAACTTCGTTCTCCTTATAAAAAAAAGAATCGTAATGGGGTGCGATGAAGAGATCAGTTCACGTCTGGAACCCTGTTCCTACAAAAATCCCTTTATTCTCATAAACTATTTGTTTTAAATGTAATTTATTATAAATCCAATTCGTTATTTAAATTCCACATATGTACTACATTTCACCTCTGTACGCGCCACTGTTTATTGTTCCCTGCTCTACGATCAAGCTCGCCAGGTTAGTATTTGACGTATAACCGACCACTTCGTACACTCGATGCACCTGGCCGACTACAGCTAGTACCAGAACACAGTGCGTATGCGGCGGTATTTCAGATTTTACATTCAATTTCATTTTAAATTTGAAACGGTTCATCTTACGCCTCCTAAAAATGATGACACGATTTTCCTTTGATAAAAGACCGACAATTTTTTGCTCTACTTTGCATCGTATACGATCGTACTTTTTTTATAGGTACATAGATTTTGAGTATATCTTGATGCAGCCCAAAAACCGATTTACCAGGTTACTTTTAGTAAATCGTTAAAACACCGCCTAAAATGGGGTGAAATAGTGAGGAGAAGGTAAAGCTTTATAATGAAATAATTTGTAAATACTTAGACAACATATTAAAATAATACACTCGGCAAAAAAATTAAGGTAGCAGAAAAATTTTCAATTTTTTTTTAGTGATATTTGGAAGATTAACTTCGTGAAGAATGCTTCTTTTTGTTTCTCGATACGACCATTATTCACGACGTTATAGCCTTTCAAAAATCATTAAAAAAAAAATTGGACATTTTTCTACTCCCTTAATATTTTGCCGAGTTTATTTTGATTAGCAAGAAATATATGGAAATTATTCCACACCACTAAGGGGTTAATTTCACCCCTAATATCAAATAACGAATGAATGTTAGTGCAAAACAATGTGTTTGCTACTTGAATGATCAAATTTATATTTTTAGCTCAAAAATCCTACTCATTTGGTGCGGTTTCCCATTTAAGCGTATGGTATTATCACTCCCTGCTGGGATTGGTAAGAGTATTTGAAAGAGATAACACTGCAAATCGAACTTATATTCTGCGTTTCTCATTATTAGATATTTGCCTATTTTTACTAGAATGACTTAATTTTTTAAACATTCATAACGCATTTCTTTGGGTTCGTGATTGACGACTTTGAAAAATGTTTGTCCGATTTTTGCGTCCGCCATATTGGATCTGTCATCTTTCATTCAGGAATTTTCGAATTCGGACTTCAGATTCGTAATCAGCGACCCCAAAAATCCGCGGTAAGAAAATTCAGGAAAAAATGTGTAACTTAAAGGGGTAAATGGGACACAGGGTCTGTAGGTGGTTTCCAACCCTCTGAGGAATAAATTATATTATGTTTTTTTTTTTTTGATATGTTGCCTATCCTATCAACTTACATTTATATATTTGTTACTATAAAATAGAAGGATATGGTTTTTCATATTGTTATTTTCACACCAACATTCGTTATTTGATTTTAAGGGTGGAATTAATTAATTTGTTTCTAATGCTCAAAATATTGCATTTCATTATAAAGCTTTACCTTATCCTCAATATTTCAACCTATTTTAGAGAATTTTTTAGCGTTTTACTAAAAATGACAGTAAATCGATTTTTGGGCTGCGGATTCGGATTCAGCTTCAAAAAATACACAAAATCTATGTAGGTGCCTACTCATGTCTCTGGCACAGAACTATTTTTTTTTGTGGGGCTGTTATTAATTACTAGCTCTATTAAATCAATAATGGTCCGGGCATATAACCCACAGAGTAAAAGTCGAGAACTATACTCGTACTGATAGTTGATACCATCGACAACTATCGATAGTTAAAGCTATCGATTGTTGTCGATATTTTTCGATAGTTTAAAAAAGAAGGTTTATTTAGGAAAATGTATTAATATACATATTTAATCTATTATAATGGTATCGCTCAATCAACAAATTTAAACGTATATCTTATTCTCTCTTCATCATTTTCTGGAATGTGCAAATACATACTTGAAATATTATTAGAAAATATTTGGACCTTAAAAGAAGTGTGGTAATCAGCAATATGAAGCTGTTATAGAGAATTTTTATTTAAAAGCGTCCTTCTCATTCAAGAAAGTATATTTCCTCACGTTTATGTGCAACTCTTGCTCTATTTGAAAACATAAAATTCCAGTGAGGTTCTCCATATAGATCTAACTTTATTTCTTCTAGTTATGACGTTCTTGGATCCTTGAAGGACCTTTTTGTCCATTGGAGGACGCTTTGGGAGTACAAGGATTTTGATTTAATGAGCTAAACAAGCTAGTACAATTAAAAACACTTCTGATGTAAGTGTGAAACTTTAGCTTTTTTCGCTTCGTGTTAGATTTCATTTCATTTAGGTTGAGTGGATCATCACACCTGTGCACCCGAGTGTCTATATCTCAATTACATATGTTCTCCGTCCTCTTTAGTATTTTCCTCACTATTATTAGTATTTTCATCTCTGTTAATTCTCTTGTTATTTGTTTCGTCTCTTCATTTACCGTTGGTCTGTATATTTATTTGTATTTCATTGTTCTTATATTCAGTCTCATTTATCAGTTTTCCTTGCATGGTTGTCATAAGTTTGCGTTGATCAGGCGCAGAGTATAGTTTTTTGAGTAAAGTCTAAGTCTAATTTTTTATTAGAAGAATTCCATTTCAGTACTCTACCATTTATATCTACTCGTATCTTTTGATATCATACTTTGACCGCATTACCCTTCTTTCTTTCTTCTTTTGCAATATCTCTATTTTTTTTGTATCTCTCTTTCTTTATTAGTTAATTCTGCTTCTACATATACATCTTTTCCTTTTAGCTTCCCTTTTTATTTCAAAACTTTTAATTTTTCTGACCAGTCTGCCATTTCAGCAATATATTTTTTGGATTAATCTTATAGACTTCACGTTTGCCTTCATTTTTAGTTCTTTCTTTATTATCTTTTGCTTTATTGCTTCCTTTATACTTCCATTACTGTTAGAATTTACGGTTACTCCAGTTATTGCCAGGTTATTACGAATTTTTTCTTTTTCTAATTTCTCTACTGTGTTTTCTACTGTTTGTAAATTACTGATTAACTCTTGCTTTTCTCTTCTCCATTCTTCTTTTACCAGTGCATTTTCTTCTTTTATATGTTTCAATTCTTCTTTATTTCTCTCCACAATAGTTAATGCAGAGATAATGCACTATCATTCGTATCACTAATAATTAAATTATTATTATCTCGAAATAAAACAATTGCTCCCAACTTCAGAAATTTTGGGGTACAAAAGTTTATTTTAAAAGCGGTTCCAGACATTCATACTATTAGAGATCCATTTCTATTCGTGTCTGGACCTGCCTTAAAAAAATTTCTTCTTCGACCGCAAGAGACTCAAACTTATAATCAATAATAGAACTATCGAAACTAATCTCCGAATTCACCAAAAAGTTAACAATAAAAACCTGATTCTGGTAATTAATTTCTCGATAAAATCAAAATTTTGCTGCAAGGAAACAATAAACAAACGGTGACATACCATAAGATTAAAACGCCAGTTATTGAATCACCAGACGATCTCTTAATTAAATCAATTAAGGAACTAATGGTCTCTCTATAGAGTGATTTTAAGAACAGTGTGGTTCAGAAGTATAATAATACTAATAGTTTTTGAAGAAGCTATTAAATTAAGTAAGTCTAAAGTGCTCCACATTATGAAATAATACGATCGGAATGCATATACAGAGAACATTCCTTAAGTATGAACGCTGGCAAGTCATTTTCAGCCGCAGGTTGAGATTGCCAAAGTGGCGCATGAATCAGTTTAATAGACGGCGGACTGTAAGGTGAAATTCATTGAAGTAACAAATAAATGGATAACATATATTTAGCAAGACGATACATTCTTCTCGTACCTGAATGCGAGTTTCTTAAAGACTTTCTAGTCTCTCAAAACACAAACCTGAATATTTAGGAAAAATTTAACCTGCAACTTCTTCGTAAATGTCAATATTACCTATATTATTTAAACATGCAACAAAAATGAACGAAGTCTTAAAACTTATGGTAATTGAACCTTTTTTGTACGGACGTATTTTGACTCTTAATGTGAACTTGCAACTTCCCGTCCTACTCAACAACCCGCGTATGAGGTTTTTGCAACATTTGTACTTGTTAGAAGAGAATATAAAATTATTTAATTCTTCATAACCATAATAATAGAATTTTCAGAATTTCGTTTGAAGAAAAGAAACTTTGAGATTTGTAAGTTTTACTTTTGTTTTGAATAGAAAAAAAATATACACGGTGATCCACAGCGCTTTAAAAAAAATCAGAGAAAGACAATGTGGTAAATATGCTCTATAAACCCGTGTCCAATTATTAAGGGTTTAAAGTTACATGGTGTCAAAGTTAACAAACTATTTTTCACAATAACTTTTTCATGAAAATTTGTAATTAAAAAAATCATTTAGGGGCGTACGTACGGAAAATTTCTAGCACGCCACCCTATAACGTTTACCCCGTAATCTAAACAATATGTCGCATTCTGAATATTTAATTTCGGATATATAAAAATTTAAACCCATCTCTGCTCGCTAGGATTGGTGAGGGTGAAAAATACGGTGTAACTTTTTAAAACCTGACAGGCCAACTTTTTTTTATTTGAACTCATATACTATTATTTCTAATTCAAAATTGTGGGAAATAACTTGACTAAGAAAAATTTGCAAATGATGCTTTCCGGTGTTGCCAGATTTCTTCAATAGCTACTAAAACAATTTTTTTAAATGGCAACATCGCATTTTTTTATATAATTTGACAAATCTTCAAATTCTAAATAAAAAATGTTATGCCTTTATTGGAGTAGCCGTTTTAGAACAGTCAGCAAAAACAAAGAAAATAATCTGCAATCGGCAGGAACTAAAAGAAGCTAACATAGCAATAGTAGGCCTTGGAAATTAAACAAAAACTGTGTTGTTTGAAAGGAGCCATCATTATTGTGTTTCCATTGTGTTAAAAATTTTCAACGTATCCAAGAAAATTGATAAATGTCTCATAATATAATCACAATTTCTCCAAACACTTATTTTTTAGGTAACAAATTTTTTCGAATGTTCGAAAGTTGGTGTCAGTAGACAGATCAATGTGGCTATACTATTTATATTATTTCGATCCTTCTAGCTTCAACACAGACAATGTTTTACGATATCCATTGCCCCGTATCTATACGTATCTATCTGAAATATATTTGAAACGTATCTATATGTGACAGTTTCCCTACTTATTTGACAAATAAGTTGTTTCACCTTGTGGTGTGATAAGAGTTTTCTGCGCAAACCTAAATTATACAAGGGTTTATAAATAATTGTGATTGTGCTTAAGATGGTTATTAAGAAAGTTATAACTAGCAGTTATCTGCAGATATTTCTAAAATTTTAACAAATACAAGTCTGAATTACTTGTTTTTCTTGTGGCTTTAGAGAGGAAAAATACATATATTATAGAAAGCGTAAGACATATTTCCCTCTAGACACAGGCATCTCAACTTATCCTATCTACATCCTGGTAGATGGCGCTACTGTGCAAAAAAACTTTTTAATTCGAATACAAATGATTGGGGCCGTTATGTAAGAAATTAAATTTTAAGATGTTTGTTTTAATCCAAAGTAGCACACCTTAGGTATAATATGTATATTTATGTTAACTCACAACTATATATCCGAACACATTTATTATAAGCTCTAGTGTCATAATTTTAGATAATAATGTAAATTACAAACTTAATATGTATTGACTAGGTCTGATTTACACTTTTGTTTACTTATATACTTATTTGTAAATATATTTGGTTCCACTCTGGTTACTTTACATATCAAAGGTTAGGAAAACTATAATATTACGTCACGGATACTAATGTAAACATTAAAGCGAAAGAAACGTTCATTCACAGTACTACACATCCAGTAACTTACGATTACAAATATTATTAGATAAGGGCGTATAAAACGAGTAAAAAAAATAGAAATATGACTTCTAACTATTTACTACTAACTTCTTTTAGTAGCAAGTATGTACCTTTAAAATTAAAGATATCTGAAAACCAAATATAATTAATTTGCTTAATTATGTGATTATGTGAATAAATATTTAAAAAATGGATAATTAATTAAGTGTATACTTTTTTCGGATTCGTTTATCCTTACAACAGACCATGTTTTATCTTGAATGATTGATTCAACTGTTTCGCAATAGAACACGCAACGTTATAACATTTTATTTTGTATTCCTCTGTCACACGTCATATATTTGTGAATCACATAGGTACTTATCGATTTTATATATTGAACTAAATCCAAATTATACTTGCCTAAATTATTTTTTTCTTTTCATATTATCTTCAAGTATGTACTCTCTGTTCTTACTAAAACCATTGTTATTAATCCTATTTCTTTGAGGATTTTGCTGCTTCAAAGAAAAACAAACAAATAAAATCTAAAGAAATGGAATTTCTGAGCCAAAAAGTAAAAAACTATAATATTTTTACCAAATTTAACAAAAAATATCTTTGGAACGTTCAATTATTTATTTTTAATTATTTATTGTCCAAAATTAGTCAGAAGTAACAGATTTTCGTCGAAATCAATATTTGCGCGTGCTGATGTTGCACATATCGGAATTGATTAATAATTTTGTGGCATAATCCTAGTATTTGCTGTACATCAATACACCTAATCTACCTTACATATCATGTATTACGAAGTTCTTTATATCAGCTTTCATTTCTTTTATAATATCGTGATTACTATTTTTTATTAACAAAGTAGGTTTATTTTTAGAAAACAGCAATTTATTAATAACAATTCCTTTCTGATAATAACTGGTTTTAAGATAACTTCCTAGTTGACGGTGTGTGAACTTTTTAAAATAAAGACGATTTTCTAGAATTTACGGTGAATGCTGCACGTGAGGTCATTCTAAAATACGGAAATACAGCTACCAATGCCATTAGAATCAATAATCTAGATTCTCAATAATAATAAGCGATACAGATGAAGGTTAACCTGTAACATTTGCATGAGTTAAAAATATATCCAAAATATATCCTTCTCCAGTGTAGGCAGTGAAATTTTTATATGGCTCTATCGATTTATAAGTTCCATTTGATTCAATATCGATTTGTAAATGATACATGCATTTTCACATATACCCAGGTAGGTAGAAACATATTAATCCATTCAATATTTTATAATGGTAAAAATATTCAAGGTCGCACAAATGTATAGTACCCAGATAGAATAAAACGAGTGCATAAAATACATGTTTTCATACGATTTGGCTATCATTGCACCTATAGTAAAGGTGTCCACTTGTGTCATTTACTTTTTACCTACTTGCTAATAATAGTCCAGGGAACGAAGAGAAAAATAGGGTAAAAAGATTGGAATTAAGCGTATTTCAGCCTGTAGATGAAAAGTTATGTATGCTTGACATGCGCTTCTTATTTTTAGGGGATGAAAACCATGCCTTATGCATGAACTGAAAACTGAATAAATATAAAAAACAAAAAATCATATCTTAATATATAGAATAAATATTGTTTTATATTGTGGTAAGTATCATAAGTTACGTTATTTTTATAACGTTTCAACCCTTAATGATAAAAATATAAAATTAATAGTTTCTTTGACTTTAAAATATTTTTATACCGCATATATTATAGATAGAAACATTTTCAATAGTTTATGGTGTTATAAATAATTTAATACAATAATTCAACCTCTAAAAAACTACACCTAATTACAAATTATTAAAAAAATAGTTTTTAACAGTTTGAAAGTATTTGATAGTACAAACAGGATAAATTAAATTCTTTTACATGTTTATAATACAATTTATAATTTATTGCATTGTTTTAACCCTTAAAAACCACCCCAATGTCAAAATATAAAAAATGGCTTTTAAATTGGTGGTTTTCTTAAAAATCACCCTACATTATATAAATGAAAACAATTTTATACGTTTAAAGTTGATAAGTAGATTATTAAAAGATTAAAGGGAAAAAGTGAAGGTATTCTCTGTAGCTATATAGTAAACAAATGATTTTTTAACGAAAACTTCCTTAATTTTAAAGCTGTTGAGATGATCGAAAAACGAAAATTTCGTCAGCTAAAAGTATTGTAAATTAGAATATTTTTTAAAGCGTTATTTTTGAGATTTTTGAGGTGGAAGGGTTTAAAAAACATGACCTTCGCCCTCAACTGCAAACTTCTATAGCAGCGACATCTCTGTTAATTTTTATCCTTTACAAATAAAAATAAAACCAGAAATTTAAACTTTTGTACCCTTGAATATTTTTCGTATCTTTTTTATTTTTAGTTATTTTCAAAAATATGTTATTTCCTTTGGAATTAAAAATAAATTTCTTTCAATCAAAACGTAATATTTTCAAAAATATGTATTCTAAACCGTTTAAACTTGTATAATATATTGTTAGCACATAAAAAATGTATATTGTAGAAAGATTATCTTTAATTTTAAATCTCGTGAAAAATTCATCAGTTTTTGTACCTACTGATTTTTTTTTCCGAAAAAACGAATTAACAGTTTTATTTTGATCATAACTGTTAATTTTTACGCTAATGACTTAAAATCAAGTTCATTTTAAAGATTTTTTAAAGTACTTTAAAAGATGTTGTGTGCATTTTTCTTGAAAAATTGAATTTTTCTTAGTTATTTTATGTTAAATGCTTCCAATTTAGTTTCTAGCGGATATGAAATTATCTTCAACTAGCCGTATCTCAGCACCTATTTATTGCACTTACATAAATGAAAAAAACTTAATCTTTTTCTTTTTCTATAAACTTCATTTTCTTAGTGATGTGTTTTTTCATAGAATTCTATTTTCCGAGTTATTCGAGAAAAACTACTGAAAAATGTCTTTTTTAGTACAAAATGTACATTTTCAATCACAAATAACTCAGAAAATATTGACTTATCGAAAAATGTTCATAAGATACTTTTTGCTTAAAATTGATTGCTTTATCGATTCCTGGGGTTATTTTCAATGGGGTTCAGTTCTTGACAACAAAACAATTTTAAATAGTACGTAATCATCAAAAGCTCAAAAAAACTTGGCGCAGGAACTTAAATTCTTTTAGGTTATATCTTTGATCTTTGATTACGCGTTATTTAAAAAAAGCATTTTGTGTTAAAAATCCCTATACATTTTTTCGTGAAGAGCTATTTTAGATGTATTAAATAATTATAGGAACATTTTAAAATTAAAATAACTTTAAATATACATATGTGAATGAGTCACAACCTGTATGTCGAACACCAGTGGCTTTAAACCCTTCGCTTGTAAGGACTTCCGACATAAAATAATTAAGCCTTAATTCGCTCTTTATATTCTAAGGACAAATCTTCTGAACTTATGACAAGGACTTATAAAACACCCTGTGCAAGATAAAACTTAGCAACGATAAGCATAAAAGCGAAGAAATTAGTTTTTGGTTTGATTTTCTGAAACGACCCGTAGAGGGTGTCCCAAACTCGATAATATGGGCCTATTGTGAGGATAAAAAAAAATTTCAATAAAATTTGAGACACGTGGTGTTAAATGGGATGAAGTAAATGACGTCATCAATTATATTTTTTCCAGAAACACACCCAAATTTAGAGAAATAGCCTGCCGTATAGAATTTCGTGGATTTTGTTCGAAATATTGTAACAGTCTAGCTGTATTAACATTGTTTCTTGCCCTGCGGTCAATTATTTGATTTTTCCGAACAGAAAATGCATCTTCATTTCGTCGCAAGGTCGCCTCCAATCTTGTAAAGGTTCTATGATCAGGAATGAGGCGCTCTGGATATCTTTCTCGATACAACCCTACAGCTCTTCTTGAATATTTTGTGACTCGCCGTAAATTAGCAACATACCAGCTTTTTCTGAATGAGAAAACATTTCGTAAGCACAAAAGTTATACGTTTGACGTTCGTATTGAGTACACAAGTCACAAGTATTTGTGACATTTATGCACTTTACAACAACGAACATTCAATTATTTTCCATTGACTACTTGATTCTTCCACCGCTAATGCTCTTTAGGACGATATATTGCTTATAACTTTTAAATTGGAAGTAATATTAATACAGAAAAGTTTCTCTAATAAAAGTTTAGAAAAAAGAGAGCTTTTTAACAGGAATAAAATTTGGGTTTCTGGAAAAAATATAATTGATGACGTCATTCTGACAAATCCCGAAGATAATACTTTCGATTGAAAGTGGAGCTTACCTCATCCCATTTAACACCACGTATCCCAAATTTTATTTAAATTTTTTGTATCCTCACAGTATACTATCGAGTTTGAGACACCATGTACATTCAATATCGGCAAGAAGAGAGAGTTGAAGTCATATTTCACATGTGTTCAAAATGCGGCAGATACCATGAATCAATATTAGTACACAGCGATATTAAAGCCGTTGGCGCATGCTATTGAAATCGTTTTGAATTTTATAGATAATAGCAAATAATAATAAAAATTAAAATAATAATAAACAGTGGCTTTAAAAATTACGTTAATATTTAGAAAATTGTAACATTTCTAATGGATACACCATTATTTTTTAAACAAAAAAATGTAAAATTTATAGTGAAGTTCCATTATACTTTCTAGAGACTAATAAAAAAAAGTCACGTGCTAAAACCAAGCTAAAACAACAAATTTAATTTTTAATCTTTACAAAATATTAGTTAATTGCATACTGAGTAGTTAATTTTTTTAATTTTTAACCATTCATTGAACCAGCCAATAGCAACAAATTTTCTCTAATATTTTTTTCGAAAACCTCGGTTTTTAAGACACGATTTTTGGGACAATGGGTTCTTATAGTTTGCCAATAATTAAATAAAATCTATTAAATTCAATGGTGATTCTTTACATGTGCAGCTGTGGACAATAAAACTGTTCGACCCCCCACCCAACCGTCGTTTAGTTTCCATATAAGTACTTTTTTAATTCGACAAGTCATTTTTTTCTATTTGTTCTCGAATCGACAATCATGATCCTAAAATTCAAACCATCCGTTTAATTTTTCAAACCCGTAAACGGGTCGGAGTTATAACAAGACGCTATCTATTAGCTCACTTATTAATCTAATAAACATTTGTCACTTCTGGAAATAGAACAGGGCCAGGAGGCGCCGCTATACACGCACACCCCGTATTCACTTGCCATCTCCACCCTGGGGTGAATTGCGGCCTTCATTGCAAACACCGGCCAAACGGCGGTAGTCCGGGAGCACGGGGGCAAAAATCGTTTCGGGAGATTTACCAGAACATAAAAAAGGTCGCCAACGGAATTACTAACGAAGGAGTTAGAATAAGTATGTACAGGGTGTATTTTTTGATACATATACTACAAAAACAATCGAATGTAGCATATCCGAAATATAGACTTAATTGTAGTTTTTTCTATGCAAGCTGTTTTGAAATTGTTTCAAGCAAAAAGTGTTCTATGAATGTGTATGGTTCGCCTTGTTTTCGAGATACAGAATGCTGATATTAGAAAAAATATCACATTTCTGATGAAACTTGGGCCACTGATTTATCTAGATAGAAGTAAAAGCCTGCCAAGTTGACTTACAAATATGTCAACCAGTCGCGGAGAGACTAGGAGCCTCAGAACATCGAAAATTCTAATTTCAAGACACTGTATCTCTCTCGGGGACCGCCTAGCCGGGTGTCTTGGCCGGTGGATTTCGATCTGCCGAGGTAAGCATCACGGACGCAGGCTGGAATTTGGATGGGTGACCTAAGGCAGGCTCGGGGACGTGCCTGTGGCGGCCTACCAGATACCTGGGTCGTTCAACATTTTCCGCATGCGTGTGGTTCCCGATAAATAGTAATGAGAACAGAGCAAAGAANTTTAAAGAAAAGGTATTCGCTATTATTGATGCTTTTCCCTGCAAAGTGAAAAAACTGTTTTCCTCACTTATTTGTTTAAATAGAAAAGTTAGCTAATAAAAGTTTTTGACTCACGAGACGAGAGATGTCTTGTATTATGTTCCTTTAGACAATTTTACAATAATCTAACGGATAGGACTTTTTTCGAGTTTCTCTTTTATTTTCGCTAATTTTCCTGGTGTAGTAATAGTACAAATAGGATAAATTAAATTCTTTTACCTTTTTATAATACAATTTATAATTTATGGCATTGTTTTAACCCTTAAAAACCACCCTCAATGACAAAATAAAAAAATGGTTTATAAATTATTTAAAATGAATTATAATGATCACTGGGTTTCTTAAGTCACCCTTCATTATACAAATAAAAACAATTTTTTACATTTAAAGTTGATAAGTATGGAATTATTAAAAGATTAAACGGAAAACGTAAAGGTATTCTGTATATTATAGAATGCTCCAAAGTTATGGATAACCGAAATATTGATACGCTACGAAAATTGAAGCGGTAAAGTACCGTTGTTTTTTTAACGATAACTTCCTTACTTTTAAAGCTATTAGACAATTATTTTTGAGATTTTTGAGCTTAAAGGGTTTGAAAAACACAACCTTCGCCCTAAACTGTAAACTTCTAGCAGCAACATCTCTGTTAATTTTTATCCTACACTAATAAAAAAAAACAAAATATTCCGTGGAAAAAATCGAAACTTTTGTACTCTTGAATATTTTTCATATATTTTTTATTTTTAAAGTTACTTTCAAAAATATGTTATTTTTTAGAATTACAAAAAAAATTTCAATCAAAGCGTAATATTTTCAAAAATATGCATTCTAAACCGCTTAAACTTATATAATATATTGTTAGCACATAAAAAATGTAAATTGTAGAAGGATTACCTTTAATTTTAAATTTCGTTAAAAATTCATCAGTTTTTATAAATACTCATTTTTTTCCGAAAAAAGCGAATTAACAGTTTTATTTTGATCATAACTATTAATTTTTATGCTAATTACTTAAAGACAAGTTCATTTTAGAGTTTTTAAGCTACTTTAAAAAATGTTCTGTGCATTTTTCTTGAAAAATAGAATTTTTTAGTTTACGTTAAATGCTTCCAATTTGGTTTCTGGCGGACATGAAAAAATTATCTTCAACCAGCCGTATCTCAGCACCTATTGCACCTACAGAAATGAAAAAAACTCAATCTTTTTCTTTTTCTATAAGCTTTAGCTTCTTCGTGGTTTTTTGTTATAGAATGTCTATTTTCCGAGTTATTCGAGAAAACTACTGAATACGTCTTTTTTTAATAAAAAATTTACATTTTCAATCACCACTAACTCAGATAATGTTGACTTATCGAAAAATGTTCATAGGATACTTTTTGCTTGAAATTGATTGCTTTATTGATTCCTGGGGTGATTTTCAATATTTTATTTTTCACCTCCTAGAAGGGATGACTTCCACCCCCTGGGCAAAACCGCTCATCAGCACTATATAACTTTTGTTTCTTGAGCTATTTTCTACTTACAGACCAAGTTTCACGTCAATCGGTTCTATCCGAAAGAATTCGGAGGGGAAACCCTTGGTTCCCTGAACCATAAATGTTATTAAAAGAATAAAAAAAATAGGTTTCCATACCTGTGCAGAAAACAATGCAACAATGAAAACGCGTTGTTCTTTTGTGTAGCACGCCGTTTTTAATAACACTCAATTGTCAGCTGTCTTTTTTCCTTGTGTGTTTTCCGTAATTTAGCTTCACAAGAATTTCAGTAAAACGCAGTAAAATTTTTATTACGAAGGGTTGGCGGCCTTACTATACGGAAACTGAGAAAGTAGTAGTAAATAATTGCTCCGAAACTTCGAAACTTATTAACTAACCTTCATTCTTCACTAGGTTTATTCACTGATTTCCCTAGCAGGTTACCAAGTCCTCTTAATAAAAATATTTAGTACGTTTTACTGAAATTCTACTGAAGCTAATTAGAGAACGCACCCGTTGCCAACACTACCGCGTAAATGGCGGCAAATTCAAATCTTGAGTGAATTTTGGGACACCCGATATAATTTCAAACTCGTAATATGATTGTGTTGATATAGTATTACTATATTTAAATTTTGCACCATACTAAAAATTTTATTTTGGAACCAGAAAAATTCTTGGAAAAGTACTACTTGTATCTACTATGATACACGTTTTTTTAATAGAACACCTTGTATATTGTACGAAATTCGAAGCGATATAAAGTTACAAAAATTGTAAGCATAATATATGATGTTTTTAAAAAGATTGGAAAAAAAAAAGAAATAACTAATAATGTTTTTGTAGCACTCGCTTCATCTTGCGGTATGCTTTTATTCGTTATCTCCCTTACCAACATCCCTACCACACGGTACAAATTTGTCAACACTTTACTAAACTGTTCTGTTCGAATACATACATAATAATGTTTCGTTATAGAAAAAGATGTGTCCATGTCGCAACTTCCAAGAGATTGTTTCTTGGAATATTTTTCGGACACAATGAAATCGATCAATTTTCTATAAATATTTATAGGAATTAAATGCATTTATCGAATTTTCAAAATACTCATTGGCGTCGGAATTATATTTTCCAATAAATAGAACATTTAACTTTATCTATCAAAAGACTGTTCAAGATCGATATAACAGTGATTTCCAAATTGTCTAACCAGCAATTGCAAAGTTAAAAAAAAATTTCAAACGAGAATATCAAATAATTTATAATTATTGTTCAATTCCAATACAACCCAAAGCCCAACAATAATTCCATTGATTCAAATCCAAAGAACATCGAGATTATACTACAAAACGTTTGCATCCTGGATACTATTCGTTTAGCCACTGGAATTGAACACTTAATATAATTCCATTCTATATGTCTTATTGTTCTGAAGGAATACGAAACATGATTTTAAAATTTAAAATAAAAATTAAAGAAACGTAATTTTGTTGACAATTTTATTCTTGATAAATAATTGCTCTTATTTATTTACGGTACCCTAATACTATTTCTTATAAGTTACATTTTTTACGGAAAAATTTCGTTATAACTGAGTTGTTTGTTGTACCCACATTGCACGTCATTTAGTTCTGGCATCTATAACTCAAAAATGGCAGCACTTAGAGTAATAAATAAGTTAATATTTTGTCTAAAAATTCAGAATGTTCGTCATGTCTTTACATATTATACCCTACTAATTATTTTTTAATTATGAACTTGAAAATCTGTATTTGTTCCTAAGCTATAGCCGAGATGATTTAATTTTTTTATTCGCTGTAACTTCTAAACAGTGGCGGCTCGTGAAGGAGGACTCTGTGACTCCGCCCCCCCAGATATTTTCAAACTATAAACTTAAAATAATGTATTTATTTAAATCAATAAGAAATCTAAANAAAACGTTTTAGAACAGTCAGCAAAAACAAAGAAAATAATCTGCAATCGGCAGGAACTAAAAGAAGCTAACATAGCAATAGTAGGCCTTGGAAATTAAACAAAAACTGTGTTGTTTGAAAGGAGCCATCATTATTGTGTTTACATTGTGTTAAAAATTTTCAACGTATCCAAGAAAATTGATAAATGTCTCATAATATAATCACAATTTCTCCAAACACTTATTTTTTAGGTAACAAATTTTTTCGAATGTTCGAAAGTTGGTGTCAGTAGACAGATCAATGTGGCTATACTATTTATATTATTTCGATCCTTCTAGCTTCAACACAGACAATGTTTTACGATATCCATTGCCCCGTATCTATACGTATCTATCTGAAATATATTTGAAACGTATCTATATGTGACAGTTTCCCTACTTATTTGACAAATAAGTTGTTTCACCTTGTGGTGTGATAAGAGTTTTCTGCGCAAACCTAAATTATACAAGGGTTTATAAATAATTGTGATTGTGCTTAAGATGGTTATTAAGAAAGTTATAACTAGCAGTTATCTGCAGATATTTCTAAAATTTTAACAAATACAAGTCTGAATTACTTGTTTTTCTTGTGGCTTTAGAGAGGAAAAATACATATATTATAGAAAGCGTAAGACATATTTCCCTCTAGACACAGGCATCTCAACTTATCCTATCTACATCCTGGTAGATGGCGCTACTGTGCAAAAAAACTTTTTAATTCGAATACAAATGATTGGGGCCGTTATGTAAGAAATTAAATTTTAAGATGTTTGTTTTAATCCAAAGTAGCACACCTTAGGTATAATATGTATATTTATGTTAACTCACAACTATATATCCGAACACATTTATTATAAGCTCTAGTGTCATAATTTTAGATAATAATGTAAATTACAAACTTAATATGTATTGACTAGGTCTGAATTACACTTTTGTTTACTTATATACTTTGTAAATATATTTGGTTCCACTCTGGTTACTTTACATATCAAAGGTTAGGAAAACTATAATATTACGTCACGGATACTAATGTAAACATTAAAGCGAAAGAAACGTTCATTCACAGTACTACACATCCAGTAACTTACGATTACAAATATTATTAGATAAGGGCGTATAAAACGAGTAAAAAAAATAGAAATATGACTTCTAACTATTTACTACTAACTTCTTTTAGTAGCAAGTATGTACCTTTAAAATTAAAGGTATCTGAAAACCAAATATAATTAATTTGCTTAATTATGTGATTATGTGAATAAATATTTAAAAAATGGATAATTAATTAAGTGTATACTTTTTTCGGATTCGTTTATCCTTACAACAGACCATGTTTTATCTTGAATGATTGATTCAACTGTTTCGCAATAGAACACGCAACGTTATAACATTTTATTTTGTATTCCTCTGTCACACGTCATATATTTGTGAATCACATAGGTACTTATCGATTTTATATATTGAACTAAATCCAAATTATACTTGCCTAAATTATTTTTTTCTTTTCATATTATCTTCAAGTATGTACTCTCTGTTCTTACTAAAACCATTGTTATTAATCCTATTTCTTTGAGGATTTTGTTGCTTCAAAGAAAAACAAACAAATAAAATCTAAAGAAATGGAATTTCTGAGCCAAAAAGTAAAAAACTATAATATTTTTACCAAATTTAACAAAATATATCTTTGGAACGTTCAATTGTTTATTTTTAATTATTTATTGTCCAAAATTAGTCAGAAGTAACAGATTTTCGTCGAAATCAATATTTGCGCGTGCTGATGTTGCACATATCGGAATTGATTAATAATTTTGTGGCATAATCCTAGTATTTGCTGTACATCAATACACCTAATCTACCTTACATATCATGTATTACGAAGTTCTTTATATCAGCTTTCATTTCTTTTATAATATCGTGATTACTATTTTTTATTAACAAAGTAGGTTTATTTTTAGAAAACAGCAATTTATTAATAACAATTCCTTTCTGATAATAACTGGTTTTAAGATAACTTCCTAGTTGACGGTGTGTGAACTTTTTAAAATAAAGACGATTTTCTAGAATTTACGGTGAATGCTGCACGTGAGGTCATTCTAAAATACGGAAATACAGCTACCAATGCCATTAGAATCAATAATCTAGATTCTCAATAATAATAAGCGATACAGATGAAGGTTAACCTGTAACATTTGCATGAGTTAAAAATATATCCAAAATATATCCTTCTCCAGTGTAGGCAGTGAAATTTTTATATGGCTCTATCGATTTATAAGTTCCATTTGATTCAATATCGATTTGTAAATGATACATGCATTTTCACATATACCCAGGTAGGTAGAAACATATTAATCCATTCAATATTTTATAATGGTAAAAATATTCAAGGTCGCACAAATGTATAGTACCCAGATAGAATAAAACGAGTGCATAAAATACATGTTTTCATACGATTTGGCTATCATTGCACCTATAGTAAAGGTGTCCACTTGTGTCATTTACTTTTTACCTACTTGCTAATAATAGTCCAGGGAACGAAGAGAAAAATAGAGTAAAAAGATTGGAATTAAGCGTATTTCAGCCTGTAGATGAAAAGTTATGTATGCTTGACATGCGCTTCTTATTTTTAGGGGATGAAAACCATGCCTTATGGATGAACTGAAAACTGAATAAATATAAAAAACAAAAAATCATATCTTAATATATAGAATAAATATTGTTTTATATTGTGGGTTATAAGTTACGTTATTTTTATAACGTTTCAACCCTTATTGATAAAAATATAAAATTAATAGTTTCTTTGACTTCAAAATATTTTTATACCGCATATACTATAGATAGAAACCTTTTTAATAGTTTATGGTATTATAAAATAATTTATTACACTATTCAATCCTTAAAAAACTACCCCTAATAACAAAATATTTAAAAAAATTGTTTTTTACAGTTTGAAATGATTTGATATAGACCAAGCAAATTAAATTTTTACTCGAAAAAAGTCCTATCTAATATTAATAATTTTTTTCTGATGTATAGTGTATTTGATACTTTCCTTATTTTGATGAATTGCACCGTAATTTGTAAATTTTCACAAAGCATATAATTCAGTGTAAAGCTTCACAAAAGCACTGGTGTATAATTAAATTGTAAAGAATACACAAACCTTTATTTCTGTTACACTGATAAATACAAAACATTGAATAATACCTTGGTTATCTTCAAAAAAAATCTTACACACTTTTAACAGTTCTCAAGTTATCAATTGTCAATTGTTTTAAACTTTTACTGTCGTTTGTACATTAATATCAGAGTTTGAGACATTTCTATTAAAATTCCCCTACAGAATTCTTCTAATGTTTTTAAATCATGTTAAACTAATTCTGATCTTAGAAACTATTCCAATTGTTAAATTTAATATTATTTTTAAATAATTATTGTTACATTTACTATTTTTTTTTACATTCAATGACGACTAAAGCGACGCAAATCTCAATAGGACGGAATGTAAACTGGAGTGTAGACCGAAAATTAAGAAGGAGGATTCCAGGGAAATGATTTTTCCGGTAGTAAAAGGACTATGTAAGGTAGACATATCTCGTAAGTGAGTCATTAATAATCCGAGCTCGCACCGCGTTCTACAAGTCTGGGGGCAATCAGCCGAGTGGTCTATACATCTCTGCAAAACCCAAAATTTAAAATCTTAATACCGAAATTAATATATAAATGGATTTACTGCAGGCGGGAACAAAGTATTGCTGGATTTGGAGTGAAGCGTTCGGATTTCGATTGGAGCTATTTTTGGCTTTGCAGACTCAATTCACATTCATCATTTTCAGATAGATTGTGTTTTATAACGTAAAGTGAAAGCATAAAATATATCATCTTCAACTCATAAACTCTAAAGATATGTCGCGTAGAAATATGTAAAAACTTAACGAATTCTATACGTGTTTCTATTTAGTTAATGAGTTATCCTAGTCAGTTTTATATTTTGAATTTGACAATAAATTGTAAATTTTTGTTAATTAGCGATGTTTTCATTAGAGACTCAAATTATTTAAATTAAACTGAAGAAAAAACGAATAGGGGATATATTTAAATCCTTTTCAAATCTTCTAAGACATAATATTATAGAAAAGTTAGGAAATCTCTGGAAAGGTAATAGACCTCATAGAAATAAGAAAGCAGTTCATAATAACATTCTAAAGTCCTTTGCTTCGAAGACCAAAATTCCAAGAAGACCCCTGCATCACTTACTTAGAATTAACCGCATTCGACACCCGAGTTAGAAAGACATTGGCGGCGTGGCGTTCACCATTCGTCCGATTGAAACCTTATAGGCTCAAGTTAAAAACAAAGTAACAGAGAAAAATTTTTTATTCAAATTCTATCTCAACAAATATCGTACGGACTGCATTTCTGTGTATGTGAAACAATGGAGGCGCAAGAAAATTATCGATTAACAGTCTGAAAGTTTTGAGAGCTGCTTTTTCAACACTATGTCTACCATTTACATTTAGTTGTTTCTTAACTAAAGTTATTTTTGAAATGGAGAAATCTGTTGACTGTAGACATTGGTTTAATTTAGGTAAAAAGTAGTAATCGAATGTTATTATTACAAATGGTTAGTGTTTATCACCATGATGTACAATTACGATGCATAAGAATTGGCGGATATGCCTTTTTAGGGCGCATGCAGTTTGAATTTGTTAGATGATAGTTCAACTCTAATTTCATCTTAGGATATTTACTATGATGTATGACGACATGCCATTCCCTATCGACTCCAGCAGTTCTAATTCTATGTTTTTTACAGTCAGTATTTGTCTATTCCTTTATATGTATAACCCGGTCAAAGTACCTCAAAAAATAGGGGTAAGCTTACAATAATTCGCATAAAGCTGAAAATTGGTACGAATGTTGGGAACACCATTATAAATGAAATGTGAAAAGACCCCATTGATCCCACATGTCCAAAAAAATGTATTCAAGGTCAAATTTCGCAAATATGGGTTTCTTGCATTTTTCAGCCAAACGGTAAGTTCAGTCATAAAAATAGGTCTGACAAAAATTGCAGATCATGCAATTATCTATGAAAATTATTCTTGCACTTCTGCTGGATACGAGTAAATTGTTCTAACAGTGATGCATCAGATGTCTCCTCGTTGATATTGTAAGAATCCTCTTCTGATGGCGATTCAACATTGGAGCACGACTGGCTTTGGCAACTGGTACATGCTAATGAACAAAACAATCCTACTTTTTT